>NC_048301.1:141711053-141780590 GCF_013100865.1 Trachemys scripta elegans
GGTTTTATTGGAAGTAACCCAGTAGCACCTCAAGGCCCCAACTGAGACCAGGGCCCCCATTGTGCCGGGCGCTGCACAGACCCTGGCCGAGAGCGAGCCCCTGCTGTGCCGAGCGTGGGTCAGACACCGGCCTAGAACGGGCCTCCTGCTCTAACCCACTAGACCCCACTCCCTTCCACAGCTCCTGGGATAGAGTCCAGGAGTCCTGGCTCCCAGCCCTGCCACGGACGCTCTGCTTGGGAGGTTTCAAGTTCAGCAAGGGGCATCAGGATATGGATTCAAAGCATCCCACATAGTGTTGCCACTTGGATGATTTTTAACTGGCCTGGCACTTTTTGTCCTGCCTTGCCTGTTGCCAGTGAAAAGATTTAACGTCTGGGGGTCTGATGTCCCTCTGCCAGACGTGAGTGTGGACAGCCACACGTGCAGTGAATTTGTATCTACCACGCAGGACACGTGGCCGGGTGTGCAGCTGGCCCTGCTCAGCCTGTTGAACCACGGCAGTTTCTCTCAGCGCCAGGACGTGAGCTGGACTCACAGCTCACCAACAGGGAGGGGTGGGAGCAGGGTGGGAGAGGCAGAGTCTCCTGGGAGGGGATGCTGGGGGGAAGGCTCCCTCCTGGGCTGAAGCTCCTGGGAGGCGCCGGGTGTGGGGGTTAATGATGGGCAAGGCAAGGGCTCCTTGTGCAAGAAAGAACGGCTGTGGTCACAGCTGTGGGGAAAGGGGCCAGAACCTCACCCCTGTTCACCACTGAACATCTCTTCTATTCACCCAACGGGAATGTCATTTATCCTTTATGTATTTGTTAGAATCTCACCAGGGCAGGAGAATGCAGCTCTGAGGATCTGTCATTCCCTAACAGAACACAGTAATACCTATATAGAGGTTTGGGCAGGGCTGGCACTAGGTTTTTTGCTGCCCCAAGCAAAAAATTTTTTGGCTGCCCCCCCACCCTCAGCCTCTCTCCCTCTTCCCCCCAACTGCACCCTCCTGCCGCCCCAGCCCTGGGTCACTGGTAACTTGCTCCCAGGGTGGGTCATTCAGCAGGAATTTGGGATGTGCACAGAACACAGACAGGATTGGTTCCCATATGGTCACAGAACTGCAGTGAAGTGGAACAATTTTCAGCTTGTGTGATTGGAGGATATCTGGATGCATATTATAAGACTGTCCTATATAAATGAGGAAAAGTTGAGGTGTCTTTATTATTCTTTTGTTCCATTCTTTGTTTCTATGGGGAATTTGCCAATGCAATATCACGGTCTTCTTTTTAAACAAATAAAAGTAAAAAAAAAAAAATGCGCAATGGCTGTTGAAAATAGCAATTCCAGTCCTAATAACCACTGGGAAGCATTTCTTGCTCAATTTATTCTATATTTTTCTACAGCAGGTTACAGTGGATCAGTATCTTTGATTTGGGAGAAATGAAGTAACAGCTGCCCAAATTGAGCTTGAGCACTCCTGAATTTCAAGGTGTTCAAATCTGGAAGGCAGGTGCTAGATTCCCTTTCTGAATATTAGCTAAATCTGGAAAAGAAAAGTCAATTTCTGCTTCCATGGCTCAGAAGTGGAAATCCTCCTACGTGCTGGTACTGTATCTAAAGCTGCCCAGTCTAGTAGAGCCTCCCCTCCCTTACTTTTCATTTTAAATTCTAGTGGGATCCACAAACCTCCCTTGCGAGGCTTCAGATAGAGAGGGGCACTGTCCATTTAGTCCCCCCAATTCCTTCTTTTGGGGAGAGCCCAGGCTGGGGCAGCAGCAGGTGCAGGTGGGGGGGAAGAGCCCAGGGCTGGGGCGGCAGGGGGTGTGGGTGGGGGAGAGTCCAGGGCTGGGGCAACACAGGGGTGCGGGGGGAGCCCAGGGCTGGGCTGGGGGGCAGCATAAAACCTAGAGCTGGCTCTGTTCCTACCACTCACAGCAAGCTGCAGCATGAGGTTCCAGTTCCACGCTCCTTCCCCTTCCCTTTCCTGTGAATTGCAGCCGAGGAAATGCTGGGAAATGTAGTTCGTTCCCTGCTCCAGGGCTGACTCTATAGGCAGGGAGCTAACCAAGGAACTACAGCTCCCAGGACTCCCTGTTGGTTCTCAGCACCCATGCTGGATTCTTGCACGCCTGCAAATTTGCTGCCCCAAGCTACTGCTTGCTTTGCTGGTGCCTAGAGCCGGCCCTGGGTTTGGGGGTTTGGGGCTCAATTTTGTTGCCAGCTCACTCCGCGTTTTAGGTAGGCTTGGGACAACGAGATTTTTAGCAGTAAGTGTCAGCAAACATCAGTTTCACCACAACCGCCCTCCCAACCAAGGGAAAACTTTTCCGTCGATAACAATCAAAACATGCAGCTAGACAAAGAAAGAAAAATGCTCCTGGAGAACTTTCTAGTGTCCCACCTTATTGTGTAGAAAATTTGTGGCAGTGTGGGTGTCACTGTGGCTGCTTTCAGGATAATTACTTTGTGCAATTTGACATGTGATGTCAACAGTTTGTGTTTTTAAAGGTTATAAATAAGCTTGGCAGAATTCTTTTTAAAAATAATTTCCATGGACAGTACTGTTTATTTCTAAGCGAAAGTTTTTGATTTTTATTCATTTAAATTTTCAGTTGTGGAAAATTACTGAGGGGAGGGGAATCAAACCCTAATTCTGTAAAGACAACAGACATTGATTTTAAAAGGTCACATTTTATAACTATTCAAATACAAATTATTAACAGCACGTGTCAAAATATACGAAGTAAATAGCCTTAAATCAAACTCCAATATGTTCTCAAGCAGAAAATTTCAATTACAGGTCTGTCGCATCTTAGGCGCATTTAACATGCGCGATTTCCGCTTTACGCGGTCAGCAAAAACAAAAAAAAAGAAGAGAAAAATAACAATTTAAATACTGTTTCTGTAGTGCAGGCAATTCCGCCCGCTATTACACTCAATGTAATTTTGACTATACGCGATTTTCGCTTTAGGCGCTGACTGCGGAACGTAACCCCAGCGTAAGATGAGACAGACCTGTATTAGTGATGGAAATATTTTGCCAGCAGTTTGCCTGTGTGTGATGAATTCAACATGTACCAATAAAAATCCATCCTTCCCAGCATAGTTATAAAGCTTTAACTTTTTGAATCTCAACCTCTACTGCCATTAAATAACTGTCGGACCTTCACATCTGGCCTGACCCCCGACACACACAAATTCCCACAACCGGGATCATTTAAATTGATAAAAATGGGGGTGGGATGCTTAAAACCCAGAATTTTCCACATCAAAATTTAAATCAATAGAATACTAAAAAAAATGCCTAGAAAGGTAACCTGTGTTCTCCATCAAAATTATAAAAAGGTAAATAGAATTCTGCCCAGCGTAATTTGAGTAACAATTAGCTCTAGTTGGCACTAGGATCTCTTTTATTGGTTGGGGGATGGGCAGTGGCCGGTCTCTCTGCATCTTGGAGGTGGCAAACATAAGGGAGCGGGGATGGATCTGGAACAACCCAGAGGGAGGCAAAGCTGGGGGGGGGGGGCAACATTGGCAACTCATGCCAGTGGGGGAGGGGGACAAGGAGGGTGGCAGAGTGAGGGTGCCCAGCTTCAGCAATTAAAATTTGGGGGTTCTGTGACCCATCTAGGGGACTGCATGAGGGGCTATTGTTTGGGGGCATCGGAAGCAGGGGGGTTGCCAGTTGTTGCACTCAGGGTCAGCCGAGACCCCTCGCCTTCCACAGCATCCTCCATCATCTGCTTGTACTTGCACTTGAAGAAATCGAGCTGGAAGGAGGCAGAGGGGGGAGAGGGGGAGAGACAGACAGACACAGGCTGATGGCCGAGGAGGGAAAGGGACGGGCAGTGGGAACCTCCAGAGGAAAGACCCTTGCCCCTTCTCCACCTGCTGGGAGAGCCACAGGCCCTGCCCCCAGGGTGACAGGCCCCGGGGGAGGGGTCCAAGCCCTGCCCCACTCACCTTGTAGAGGGCTGCGGTGATGAGAGCCAGCAGGACCAGGCCCCCCACGCTGCTGCCCATAATGATGGGCAGGTAGTTATAGGCCTCGGAGCGCTCCACCACTGTCTGCACCTGGGGGAGAGGAGCTGTGAGATGGGGATCCAGGAGTCCTGGCACCATCACCTGCCCCTGTTCTAAACCCCCAGACTTCAGTTCCTCGCAGAGCAGAGATAGAACCTAGGAGTCCTGGCACCACCACCCGCCCCGCTGTAATATACCAGACCTCACTTCCTCCCAGAGCAGTTACAGGACCCAGGAGTCCTGGCTCCCAGCTCTAACCACTAGCCGATGCTCTCTCTATTCCGGGCGCAGTCACTCTGGTACCTGGCGCTGGACGAATCCCTCCTTCTGGGTGTATTTCTTCTCCTCGTATTCAATCCGGGCCTCGCTCACCAGACTCACTTTCTGCTGCTGTGTCTGGAACAGAGAAATTCACCATCCCTGACCAGAAGTGACACAAACCAGCCCAGAGTGTCCTCCCATGGGGACCCAGAGCAATTTACAGGCGGTTCACATAGGAACAATCCCTTCCTCAGCACTGAGATGCAGCCACCTCTGGGGAGGGGCACCGGGGCTGTTCACATGTAGGGAGGGGATCCCTTGCTTGATGCCGAGAGGCAGAGGCAGCTCTCGTACCTGGGAGACCCACTGGAAGCTGACGTTCCCTTTGATCCTGAACTCCAGCGGCTGCTGCATTTCCAGGGAGGCGATTCTGCACCGGATCTTCTTACAGGTGGCCACGGAGCAGTCCTGAGGGTGGAAGGATATCGCCGGGTGAGGCAGGGGGTGTGCTGGGGCTCAGCATAGCCATGAGGGTCTGGGTCTGTCTATAGCAGGCGTCCCTCCCCCAGCCCAGCACTGCAGGCACTGTCTTCTGTTAGTGCAGAAGGAGAAGGGGCTGCTGGGATCCGCACCGGTGTGTTCTCACCAGCAGGGGGCGATCGCTCATCTGCTTCACAAAGTCCTTCAAACCGGGCGTTTCAGCCTCACTGTTGCACTGAGCCAGCTCGGGCTGGGGAGGGAGAGACACACGGTGTTAATGGGGGTGAGACCGGGACATGGGGCCTTTTCCCTCTAGGGGGCACCAGCACCAATCTGGCACCAGGGCAGGGGACTGGCTGGTTCAGAGGCAGGGGCAGGGGTCTTTCCCCCCTAGGCAGCCTGCCCCAGCAGGGGGCGCTGTAGGGCAGAACAGGTGTCACTGGGCCCATCTCACACACACACACAAGGGCAGGGAGAGGCAGGTACCTTGGAGGGGACGACTTCAGAGGCGTCCCACACCCGGACCCCGCTCAGCTCCACGGGGAACTGGAACGTGACCGAGATGGGGACGCTTCGCTGCCGCAGGTTCTTGACCTGAAAGAAACAGACTCACCATAGGGCACTGCAGGAAGAGGACCCAGGACCTCTGATCCCCAGATCCCGCTCTGACCCTCAGACCCCACTGCCCTGCCAGAGCTGGGGATAGAACCCAGGAGTCCTGGCTCCCTGCCCAGCCCTCTGTGCTCTAATGCACTAAGTCTAACTCAGGCAGTTCCACTCCTTCCCTCTTGCCCCGTCTCTCCCCTCACACTCTGAGGTGCCGGCCTCACCTCGTACGCATGTGTCACTGGCACGCTTGTCCCTGCCTTCTTGGCGGAGAAGCTGACGTACTCGGTCGACTCCTTGAGGCTGGGGAGGCAAAGGATGGAAAGAAGGAGAGAGGCAGGAGTGTGATGAATGGGGCTGGAGAGTGGGGGTGGCGTGTCATGTGCAGAAGAGGGCGCTGTGCTGCAAGAAAGGACTCAGTAGGGGGCGCTCTCCCCTTGCAGTCAGCGCTGGCACCTATGACCAAGTGCGACACTAGGGGGTGCTGTGCTGTACAGAACAGGATGGGGGCCCAGTAGGGGGCGCTCTCCCTTCTGTCTCTGCACTGACCTACCTGGTGGGGATGATGAAGATACCGTACTTGACTGGCAGCTCCGCCCGGTGAATCATGCGCTCGGTGATGGGGCCTCCATTGTCACTGGGGGGAGGGGAGAGCAAGGGAGACAGATATGAGGAGACGCAGGCAGTTAACTGTGCAAGGAGACTGCAACATACTCCTCTGCACTGTCCTGCTCCATGCACGGCCCCTTCCCCTGCCCCCGAGCCCACCCCCTGGCCCTACACAGCCCCCTCACCTGCTGGCCTTGGCCGTGATCTGCAGCCTGTCTCCCAGGGCGGCATTAGAAGAGACATCGAAAGTGGCAATAAACACAACCTGGAAAACACGGGGGGTGAGAGAGCCAGTGGACTCAGGATCTGGGGAACTGCCAGAGACTGCGGAGGTGGAGCAGGCAGAGAAGATGTGGGGTGGGGGTGGGCCTGTTGTATGAACTTAGATGGAATAAATGGCCCCAGAGCAGCAAAGGGTGTTAACATGACCCTGTTCCTGTCCAACATTAAACAGCGTTAACCTGGTTTGGGATCCAGAGACTTCAGTTGGCTCCGTGCCATGGCAACACTCCATTAACCATCATTTTAAGGACCCCAAATGGGGGCGGAAACAGCCCCTCCCTTTGTTCTCATCTCCCCAAGTGAGGCCTGATTTCCAGCCCCCCAAGTCTGGCCCTTTATTTCCAGCCCCGGCAGGGCCTGACCCCAGCCCCGGAGTGACCTCAGGGCTCTGTTTGCATTGACTCTCCGGGTTCCCCGGGCGCTTTTCCCACCACATCTCTTGTCACCAGCTGGGCTGACCTCAGGGAACTGCCCCTCTCTGCTCCCAGCTGGGCTCACCCCTGGGGAGTTCACAGGCCAGGGCTCGTCCTTACCTCAGCTCCGCTCCAGAAGATGGGGTGGTTGATGTGGCAGATGCTGTTCCTTTCAGAATGTTCCTCTGAGCCCTCCACTGAGCTGCACTTAATGGCCACAGCCCTCCTGTTAGACTGAGCACAGGGGACCAGCCAGTGAGAGACGGGGCCACAGCGCATCCTGCTGAGACCCCTGCCCTCTCCCTGCAGCATGACACCACCGGCCAAGCCCTCACCCACTCCGTGCAGCACGGCACTCCAAACTGAGTTCCCAGCTGACTCCCTGCTGCATGGTGCCCCCTGCTGAACCCCTGGCTGCTCTCTGCAGCACAGCGCCCCCTGCAGAGGCTGCCCCTCATGCCCGGTGTGCATTGGGGTACCTGGAGCAGCAGGACCCGGCGGTAGGACAGTGCGGCCGGGTAGAAGAACCGCACCCTGGTGCTGTAGGAATTCTCCCCGTGATTCTGGATGGAGACGGTGATGTTGAGTTCAGGGGTGACCCCCACCACCAGGGTGCTCAAGCTAAGGGGGGGAGAAAGGGGTGAGCTTCCTCAAGGCAGTGCCCTGGCTGATCTGTGAACTTCCTCTGGCAGTGCCCAGCCACGGACCCCAGTGCTGCAATCTTCGCCACAGCAGTGCCCCCCACCCAGGATCCATCAGCACTGGAAATCCAAGGTGTGATCAAGCTGGACGGGTCCCCACACGGCGGGTGTTTTTGCGCGGAGGATTCAGTGACTTACCCAGAGAAATTGAAGGCGACTGCTAACTGGTCATCGCAGTGGCCATCCGCGCCGCAGTCCTTCTGAAACGGGAGCTGGGGGGAGAGCAGGCGGGCAGGGCTCAATGGGGAGAGGGCTGCAGCACCATCTGCCAGAGTGACAGTGCAGGGACCCAGGGGCCCTCCAATTACCCCAGCACCTCCCATTCCCCTGCACAGGGGACAGCTGAACCCATCAGCCCCGCCCTTGCCACCCACCTACTCACCCATAGGTCAGGGGGCCTGCCTGGCTGGCAGGGGAATGGGGAACAGGGCATGGGGCCTTTCCCCTCTAGGGGCCCTGGCCAAAATAATTTTTGAAAAATTTTCATCAAAAATCATTTTTTTAGCCAAAAATATTTTGGTTTTTGGACAGAAATTTTGGGAACTTTGAGGAGAAGTTGGAATGTTCCCACCAGGTGGAGACAGGTCCCTAGCCAAGGTAAACTGGGCATCCATCTCTGTCGCCCTCTAGTGTCCATACATTGTAATGGGTTTAGGAACCTGCTGCTGGTTCTGCACTTTTCAGTCTCTCGCTTTTGAATGGCAACGTCACTGGTTTGATCCCTGCAGCAGACCCACCGTGGGGCCTGTCTCTGGCATCTTACCGAGCCTGCAGACACCAGCACAGAGTCCTCGCTCAGGATGGGTCTGAGGCCACCGGCGGCAGTGATGGCCTCCCCCGTCAGGGTGTAGTTGAAGCGTAGGGTGATGGGGGTCAGAATGTCTTCGGGACAGAGCTGGGGAAAACAAAAACACATTGTGTCCCTGAAAGGAAAGGGGAGCTGGGACCCAGAGAGAGGTTTGTTCTCTGGGTGACATGGGAGCAAGGGGCAGGGTTGGAGGGGCAGACGCAGCGGGAGGGGAAGGAGTTAGGACCTGACCCCCCAGCACTCACAGGTAACATTATCCCGTACGTCTCACATTTCTTCTCAATGCTGAGCCGCAGCTCCCTGCTCAGGACAGGGCTGGTGGAGTCGAAGGTGACTCTGATCTTTGTCCACCCGGGGTCCAGGGCCAGGCTGTACTGGATGATGCTGTAGATCCCGTCACCTATGGGGGAGGGGAAATGAGGGACAGAGAGAGACACAGTGAGAACCTCAAGGGGAAATGGGACATGGGGCCTTTCCCCTCTAGGCGGAGCTGGCTCGAGTCCAGCTCCAGGGCAAGGAACTGGCTGACTCAGAGTGCAGGGGAGCGGGGGATGGGTTTGGTCTGACCTAGGCTGTCCATGGTGCGCTTAGTGACGGTGAAGCAGACCTCTGCCCTGCTGGCCTCTGTGCTGAGCTGCTCCTGCCCCTGGCAGTTGAAGGCCGAGGTGGGGATGGTTGGAGGCTGGAAGCTGATGGAGACACTGACTCTGAGCACCGGCCGGGACCTGCCATGGGGGGAACAGAACCATCACCCATCTGCTCTCTACAATGGGGCCAGACCCCCTCCCTCCCCAGAGACTCCCCCCCAGCCTGGATGTGCTCGCAGCACACCAGGGAGACAAGTTATGGATATGTAGGTCTACTAGAGGATATGCTGGGAGGCAGATAAGGGAGCAGCAAAGCAGGGGCAGCAGGTTTGCATAATTTTTGGTGGTGCCCAGAACAGGTCCAAGTCCTGTCCTCCCACACACCCTGCCACACACTCACACCTGCCTAAGGATCTGGAAGGGAGTTTGGGTGCTGGGTGCGGGCTCTGGGCTGGGGCAGAGGGTATGGGTTCAGGAGGGGGTGTCAGGTCTGGAAGGGAGTTTGGAAGGAAGAGGGGTTTGGGGGTGCAGGCTCTGGGAGGAAGTTTGGGTGCGGGAAGGGTTTGGGTTGCAACAGAGCCCCCCCACACCACACTCCCTGGACACGCTATGCTCAGCACCCCCACCCACAAATCCACAGTGCTGTGAACACCACCTCTTCCCCCACCCTCAGCCCCACCTCAGCCAAGAGGAACAAGGGCAGGAGAGGAACCCGGGAGGTGTAGGGGGGCAGCAGGTGGGACTCGAACCCAGACTTTGGTGGAGACAGGCCCCTAGGTACAGAATATTCCTGGAGCCCGAGCACCACGGGCTCATGCAACTCGCCAGCTCTGCAGCAAAGCTATTATTGTGCCTTTCTCCAGTACAGGTGAGACAGACAGACACACACAATGTATTGCTACGGTGTGTGGCCTTGTCTACACTACAGATAACTGAGCTTAATGAAGCATGGCAGATTACTGGTTCTCATTCTCAAAATGTTGCCTCAAAGCCTCCCTGATTCGAATAGCCCCCATTGTGCCCCTCCAATAGCCATGTTATCTGGCTGCTCAAAATCAGCATCCAGGTGATCTGGCTCAGCACTCCATCCCAAGCAAGCTTTTCACCCTTAGCCCCACAGGCAGCTCTGACCATTGGAATGTTTTCCTCACTAAGATCTAACCTTCCCTAAAGGTATCGCCAGCGCACTTTTAATCTGCCAAAGGCACATTCCACAGTCATTTTACATCTACTTAGTCTGTTGTTGAAGCGCTCCTTGCTGTTGTCCAGGTTTCCCATTTAAGGCTCCATGAGCAATGGGAGTAAGGGATACGCTGGGTCTCCCAGGATCACGATGAGCATTTCAACATCCCCCACTGGAATCTTTTGGTCTGGAAAGAAAGTCCCTGCTTGCAGCTTTCTGTGCAGGCCAGTGCTCCTGAAGATGCACATGTCATGCACCTTCCCCGACCACACCACGTTGATGTCAGCAAAACACCCACAGTGATCTACAAGTGCCTTCAATAACATAGAGAAGTGCCACTTTTTGTTGATGTACTCCGTTACAAGATGGTCAGGGGCCAAAATTGGAATATGCGTTCCATCTATCTATATGCTGCAGTTAGGGAATCTCATTTCCACAAAGCCATTCACTATTTCACGTTCATTGCCAAAAGTCATGGTCCTTTGTAGCAGGATTTGATTAATGGCCCTGCACACTTGCAATGGACTTCAAACTGATTCCCAACCACCAGGTAGCAGTCAAGGTTCGCCAGCTTCCACACTGCAATCGCCACACACTTTTCCACCGAGACGGCGGCTCTCATTTTGGTGTCCTTGCACTGCAGGGTTGGGATGAGCTCTGTACACAGTTCCAGGAAGGTGGTTTTCTACATCCGGAAGTTCTGCACCCACTGCTCATCATCTCAGAGCTGCATAACAATGTGATCCCACCAATCAGTGCTTGTTTCCCAAGCTCAAAAGCGATGGTCCACTGTGTTCAGCTGCTCCATGAATGCCAAAAGTAATCTGGTGTTGTTTCTTTCCATGGCACACAGCGGATCAGGCAACTCTGGTTCCTGTTCAGATGGGGAGCTCATGATATACTGCATGACCATCCACGAGGTGTTCGTAACAGTGACCACAACAGTACAGATCAGTGCAGGATCCATCTTTTCAGACAGAGGTGGCAGGTGCACAGTAAACATTGAAAAATGCCACAGAATGCAGTCAAAAGCCCATGGAATGCTGGGACGGAAAGAACTGCATCATGGGACATTGATTCCACACCCATGATGCACTGCAATCCACTCCACCTTCCCACAACACCTAGCTGTGAAATGTGGTGAGTAACACACTGAGGTAGGTACCCACAGTGCACTGCTCTCACTCTCAGTGCTATAGCACCAAGTGTGGATGCGCTCTGCTGACACAAGGACCGAAGTGTGGACATGGAATAACAATGAAATTATTGCACTTTTAGATCGTCGGCATAACTTGTATCGAAAACACTCTCTAGTGTAGACAAGGCCTGTGATTGCCATGTGGAGCAGTGCAACGACACAGAGTTACTTACCTCAGCAGCAGGACCTGCCCTTGTGCCCCCACCGCGATGTCCGGCAGTCCGTCCCCTGTCAGATCTGTCCCGCTGCTGACAGCCTGGCCAAAGTAGTGCAGCCTGCTGGGAAACTGTGACCCCACTATGCGCTGTAGGGCAGAGAAAGCAATAAGGGATGCAGAAGGGGTGAGTGTACTATATAATGAGCACAAGGGGGAACCAGAGGATAAGGGTTAGGAAAGGGGTGAGTATCCTGTATAATGGGCACTAGGGGGCTGTGGGACCCCATGATGTCTCTTCAGGTCTGTGTACTGACCTCTCCCCATGGGAACTGGGCTCACCTGTCTGTACTGGGGACTGAGGCCTCCCTTTTCCCCATGGAAGATGTACAAGGCCCCGTGATTGTCATTCTCCATGGGAGCCCCGATGGCCACATCCGTCTGTCCGTCCCCGCTGATGTCCCCGATTTCAGACATGCTGGCCCCGAAGCGCCCAGACACTTCCCCCGTCTGCCCATGTAGTGTCTTGGTGCAGATCATCGTCGTCCCCTGCAGGCCCAATCCAAAAGACATGTGGGGAAAGGATCAGCACTTGCTGTCATCAGAGAGTGATCCCTACCAAGCTCCTTTCCCTCTCTCAGCAGCACAGTGTGTGTCCCGCCTCCCGACTCTGGGGCCTGGGGTCAGAACTGACTGGGAGGGAAGAGTGCCCCCTACTGAGCCTCTACCCTGCTTCCTGGAGCACCTTGCCCCCTACTGCAATACTAATTGTCACAGCATCACAGCAGTCCAGGCAAACAAGAATCCCCGGCCACCCATCTTCCCCATGGCTGCACTCCTCTTTCTTACCGGCAAGTTAATTGGGCAGATATAGATGCGTCCTCCATTCAGAGGTGTATGGTACAAAGGGGCTCCGATTAGAACCAGGTCCGTGTTCCCATCTCTGTCAAGGTCCACAGCACACAGTATACTCCCGAAATATGAGCCAATCTGGAGAGGCAGATAAGCCACCCCCTCAATTTAGTCACCTCCTGCTTCTTCTCCCACTAGGACCCTTCTCACCCTCTGGGGATAAGGATTCAGTCCCAATGTCCATTCCATCCTTAGCCTCACTCTCCTTCAGTGCAGCCAGTGGCGCTATCTCTGTAAGTGTTCTTGAATGGACAGGCAGATAGCATTCAGCATCCCCGGTCCTCCAAGATCTAACTGTGGTGCAATTCTTTTTAGAGGTTGGGCTATCACAAGTCAACTTCATCACTGACGGAGCCACTGTTATAAGTTTTGTTTAGGTTGCATGTATAGGCAATTGTTCATGTAGTGTGATCTTTTACAGACACTGTTAAATCATTAGTAATATTATTTCCTTGCCTGAGTCTCTCTAGCCTAGATCCACAAAGGTACTTATGTGCTTAACCCCCTGGACTTTACTGCCTCTGTGAGCTGCAAAACCTCTGCCTGGCTGCTGCTGACCCCTGTAGGTGCCTAACCTGACTTGCAGCCTAAGTTTTTGAAGCAGAAGCTACTTTGTTGCTGTCTCAAGGGCAGTGCTTGTGCCTTATCATCTTACTCTAAGCATGCAGTTGCCCGGTGCCTATTTCCCCCCCACATCCCAGCATGCTCCACAAACTAGGGGAAGACAGGCGCTCCTCCATCTAACTCCTCCTCCTCCGGTCGGTGTGGTCAGAGGAGAAGGAATTGAACAGGCACCTGCTATTTCTCAGTTCAGTGCTCTAACCCCTGAGCTGTGGGATATTCTGATGTGGGCTCCCTCAGTCTCCCCTGTTAAAGTTGTTCCACTTTAATTGAGTAACTAAGTATCAGGTGGGCCACAGAACATGTGCAAATCACAGCCACCCTATAGCCTGAGAGACGGCAGCTACCTGGTTAAATCCTTCTTCCTAATCAGACAAAGCTGGGATTTGAACCAGTGGTCACCCATGTCCTAGGTGAGGACTTTAACCCCCAGGCTATATGGGAAACATCTCTTGTCTCCTCCAGCTGGTTTATGAATATCTTGGCAGCTCTGAGCATGCCTATTGGATGAGACCCAACATGTGGGGTACGTGAAGAGTCCCTGTGTCTCTCTTTTGCCACCACATTAATTGATCGCTGTCAGAGTCAGGTGCCTCCCTGCAGCATCACAATGCCTAAGTCCCTTGCTGGGTCTGGGCCTCTGTCCGTATCCACCTCATCAGTTCCGTCTAGACTGTAAGTGAAGGTAACAGCAGTGGGATATTGGAGAGATGCTGAATGTCAGCTGTGGTGCAGTTCTCTAAACCAGTCAAGTTTATCCCCTGCCTGAGGCTCTCTGACCAAATCATTCCTGAAGGTGAAGCGAAACTCAAATATTACATAATGTCAAAAGCTTACAGGCTTCCTCCAGTGCTCTCCTTCTCTCACACCCACACTCCACATTACCTGTAACGCTCCCCATACCTGCT
This sequence comes from Trachemys scripta elegans, assembly GCF_013100865.1. NCBI lineage: Eukaryota > Metazoa > Chordata > Testudines > Emydidae > Trachemys > Trachemys scripta. The sequence goes on from NC_048301.1 coordinate 141,724,785, forward strand.
CTCCCAACAGCTCCGATCCGGGTGTCCATTCCCCACCCTTGGTATCTCGGCTGAACAGGATGACTTTGCCGGTGCCTTGGCATAGAGGGCCCCCGACCATGTAGGTGGTCTGCCCATTGGCTGTGATGACCTGAGATGAATAACCTCAAAGGAAAAGAGAGACATGGGGAGGTGACATGGGAAACAGCCATACAACAGCGTGATGGGTTGGCCCACTCCATTTCTGATGCCACCTGATGTACTGGGTTTTCACTGAGCCTCTCCTGCTCCACCAGCCTGGATTCCCTCTTCCTTTTTTGCTGAATTAGGCTCTCCAGTCTGGTGCAGCACACGCACACAGGTAGGGCCACATCCAGTGGCAGACAGAGATTGAAGTCAGCTCTATGTGAGAGGACTCACCCGGAACTCACGTGCACAACCTTTTGGGAAATAAACTCAAAATAATACTGTCTTACACTGTCCAGAGAGATCTGCACAGTGCAAGATCCTAAAAATTCACCCTCTCCTCAATGTGGAGAGAGATGTGCACTGCTTCTTGCACCCTCCAGGTATGAATTGCACAAACTGGGTCTTACTATAAACAAGAAATAACTTTATTAACTACAAAAGGTAAATTGTAAGTGATTATAAGGGAAAGCAAACAGAACAAAGCAGATTACTTTAATACATAAAGAAAACTTGCAAATTCAGCATAACACACTAGACTGGTAGGATACAAATAAGCAGATTCTCACCCTGAGTGATAAACAGGCAGTACATTCTTAAGGCACAAATTGCCTTGGCTTTCCCAGATTTTCATACTCAGGCTAAAAATCCCTCTAGCCTTGGACCATCACTTCCCACAATTCCGTCCTTGCCCCTCAGATATTTCCAGGTGTGTTGTTGTAGGGAGAGTGAGGTCCCCCATGATATCATTGTCCCCTTTTTATATCTTCTTCCCACTCGCTGGAAAGCTCTTTTGCTATGACCTGGGCCAAACAGTTCCCATTATGTAGTGCTATCTCTGAGTGGTTTGTATTGTACCCACTTCCTGGGGTAATCCGTGTGCTTATGTGAATTTACTCTATGAGCCATTAACACTGTTTGGACTTTTTACCGTTGTACCTGAAAGGCAGCTTGTGGGTGTTGTGAACCTCAGCACACGTTTCAGTAACACATACGTAGCCAAACTTCATAACTTCACATAGAATGATAACACATACAATCCAATGAGATTAATGTTTAGCAGATCAAGACTTTTAGAATAATCCCTCACAAGACATAGTTTGTACAAACCATATCCTAATTACATGACAGTGGTGAATATTGGGGTGTCAGGGTGTCACAAACAGTGCTACACAGAGATCCCTTCCCCAGAACTAAGAGGAAGCCCCCTCTGGGGTGAGGAGCAGGGGCTGTATAAATAGGTAAGGGGAAATCTTTGGGTTTGTTCTTACCGAGGGAAGCATCATTCATGTCCCCAGAGGTTCTGGGTATGTTTTGGAAACTCAGCTTCCCACTGCTCCCATATAGGTATATCCCACTGGACCAGTCATAGGCTCCCACCACTCCCAGCTCTGGATTCCCAGCAGCTGCTTGTCCCACAGAATCATAGAATATCAGGGTTGGAAGGGACCTCAGGAGGTATCTAGTCCCACCCCCTGCTCAAAGCAGGACCAACACCAACTAAATCATCCCAGTCAGAGCTTTGTCAAGCTGGATCTTACAAACCTCTAAGGATGGAGATTCCACCACCTCCCTAGGTAACCCATTCCAGTGCTTCACCACCCTCCTAGTGAAATAGTGTTTCCTAATATCCAACCTAGACCTCCCCCACTGCAACTTGAGACCATTGCTCCTTGTTCTGTCATCTGCCACCACAGAGAACAGCCGAGCTCCATCCTCTTTGGAACCCCCTTCAGGTAGTTGAAGGCTTCTATAAAATCTCCCCTCACTAGTCTCTTCTGCAGAGTAAATAAACCCAGTTGCCTCAACCTCTCCTCATAAGTCATGTGCCCCAACCCCCTAATCATTTTTGTTGACCTTTGCTGGACTCTCTCCAATTTACCCACATCTTTCCTGTAGTGGGGCCCCCAAAACTGGATGCAATACTCCAGATGAGGTCTCACGAGTGCCAAATAGAGGGGAATAATCACTTCCCTCGATCTGTTGGCAATGCTCCTACTAATGCAGCCCAATATGCCGGCCATCTCAACCTTGAAAACCCATTTCTAGAGCCCCAGGGCCACTGCAACCCCTGCCCCAGCTCTATTACCTTCTAAGATGATGATCTTGTCCTGCAGGTGGGTCTCGATGCACTCGAGGGTGTTGAAATTGTCCACCCCGAAGATATGCTTCCTGGTGGGCTCAGAGGCGATCTCCTGGAACTCCTGTTGGCCTTCACTGCCGACCTTCATGGAGCAGAGGGAGGTACAGTGGAGACAAGGGCATCAGCATCAATTACAGCCAAGAGCCCTGGGCACATACCCACCCATCCTGAGCCCTGCTGGGCGCTCGATAGGCACGGCTCGGCCAGCACCCTGGGCCGCTCCAGTGAGTGTGAGGGTGGGGAGCTGAAACATCTTGGCACAAGTGTCACTCTGTTTTGAGGATACAGACTCACAAGCCTGAAGTTTTGGAACTGGCCTCATTTCAGCTCTGAGTTGTGTCAGTTGCATCAGCGGCGGGGCACAGAGAGCATCTTGCCATGGGGACTGTCAGCGCTCTGGGGACCTTTGTGATTCAATCTCCAGGGCGTAGTGAGGGGTGAGTGCAGGTAATGACTCAGGGCAAGGGGTGAAGGGCTGGGACCACTGTGCTAGTCCGGGTGGGTTGTGTGCATTCGGTTCAGCAGTGGAGTCAGGCACCTCCCAGTTGCTGGGCCTGATGTAAGCAGCAGACAAAGATCAAACAAGATCCAGTGGCTGGAAGTGGAATTTAAACCCATTCAGATTGGAAAGAAGGTGTCAGATTTAACCATGAGGGGAATTAACCATTGGAGCAGCTCACCAGGGGCTGTGGCGGATTCTCCTCCCTGCCAATTTTTATCTCAAGACTGGCTGGTTTTCTAGGAGATCTGCTCTGGTTCCAACAGGGATTATTGGGGTCACTTCTCTGGCCTGTGCTACACGGGAGCTCAGACTAGATCATCGCAAAAGTCCCTTCTGGCCTGGGAATCTACGACTCTAAACCCAAGTTTGTTGATGAAATGCTTAGATCGACCTAACTCTGTAAGCAGCTACACTAAAATGTAGCTCCCACCCATGTAACTCGCCCACTACACCGACTTCATAACTCCACTTCCACAAGAGGCGTTGCTTTTAGGTCAATGTAGTTAGGTTGATGCAGTGTCCATATAGGCACTGTGTGGCTTACATAGCTTCAGCCCCACAATGCCCGACACTGACAGTTAAATCAGTACGAGGTCCCCTGGTGAGGACACGGACATGAAAAAATGATTTTAATTCCCGCGGTGGCTGTGTGACGACATAACTTAATTTGACTTAAGTGTGTCATGGAAACTTGCCCTTTGTCTTGCTGCTGATGCCCATTTCAATCTCTTTGGCTCAGCAGTTTAACGGAGATAAATGTCAAGTGACTGAGATCAGTTTGGGGAGGATCAGAGCCGTTGTTTGAGCCCCAGGAGTGTGCAAAAAAGACTTTATAAGAACCGGGTGACTTTGCTATTTAACTGGAGGGGAGGGGTTATCTCAGAAACCCCTTGTGCAAATGACCCAGAATTTAGACCACTGATCTTAACCTGCATCCTCATGAGGCAAACCAAATTTAGGTCAATCTGCGTCAGCACATGGACCGTAGGGCAGTCAGAAAACCCAAACTTTAACTAGACAGTGCTGCTCAACCTGAACCACAGAGAAGCTCCAGCTCTCCTATAATGTCACACGTTGGCCCAGTTACAACCCAGGGGGTCAGTTCTTCTCCCTTATGTGATGGGAACTCCCTCCCCATCCCCTGTCCTTGGACATGGGCTCAGATCCATACTAGTTCTCCGCACGGCCGCAGCTCACCCCGATGGCGTAGCGGATGATCCCAGCTCTCTCAGCCTCAGGTATGACGTCCGAATAAGAAAGTGGGTCATTGTATTTCTGCCCATCTGTGATCACCATGAGAATCTTGGTGGCTTCACCCCGAGCTCCTTTCCCAGAGGTGAACAGCTCCCGCCTGGAAAAGGGGGGTGGGGAAGGCATGGGAGGGTTATTGATACATAATAACACCTAGGGCTCATCCACTGCTTTGGCATTGCAGATCACCACGTCCTTGACAAAGGAGGCCACTGTCATTGCCTCCATTTTATGAATGGGGAAACTGAGGCACACAGTGCGGCTGTGACTTGTTCAGAGCTGGCAATAGACCCCTGGAGTCCTTGCTCCCAACATCGCCCTCCCCGCTCTAACCTACAAGTGCCCACTCCCCTCCCAGAGTCAGGCACAGAGCCCAGGAGTCTGATGCCCAGCCCCCTGCTCTAACCACTAGTCCCCAGTCCCTTCCCACAGCTGGGGATAGAACACAGGAGTTCTGAGTCCCTGTCCCTTAGCTCACATGTCCTTACAGCCCATTCCCTGTGGAGTCAGCACGGGGAGCAGGGCAATACCTACACCAGTTTCCGGATGGCTGTGGCCGTGTGCGTCGTTCCATGAAGCTGCTCAACCCCTTGGAGAAGGTGATCAGGGTCACGACTCCCCCTGTATTCCATGAAGTCGAAGTGCAATTTAAATTTATTGGAGTACTGCATGAGGGCGAACTGCAAGGGGAGGCAGAGGAGAAGAGAGAAAAACAACCCCAGGGGTGGAAGTTCAGAAAAGCAGGAATCAGACTCAGTTAAGGGCTGGGGCAGGCGGTCAGGATGTAGCTGGTTCTGCAGGAATTTTTTCCTGGTTTTGGATGCAAAATCTATTGCTGCTCCCAGCGGCACAGCGCCCCCTACCGCCGCACTGGGGCATTGGGGTCAGCACTGACTGCGAGGGGCAGGGTACGTAGTCAGGGTTCAGCCTCTGCCTGTTACCTGCGTGTCGGTTTTGCGGAAACGCTTCATGATTTCAGATACAAACATCTTCATCTTTCCAAAGTCCACAGGTGCGATGCTGCCCGAGCCGTCGATGAGGAGCGCTATATCCGTGACATGTTTGGGGCACTCTGAGAGGGACAGGAATGAAGTAAGTCCTGACTCAACTCCACAAACATGGGAAACGCATCAGAAAGAGCTAGACCAGACCAATGGGCGCATCTAACCTGTTATCCCGCCCCCTGCCGGCCACCCCAATCAGGCCACCCTCGGCCCCTCTGTTGTAATATCATCCCGACCCTGCCATGGAGAGGTCCTGAGAGTAGAGCATGACATGCACTGGGATGAAAAAAATGCATGCACCCCACCCACCTCCCAGAGCTGGGGACAGAACCCAGAAGTCCTGACTCCCAGCTCCTACTGACATCCTGAATCAAACCAATGAGCTCACTTAGCCTGCTAACCCACCCCCTCCCAGACCCTGGGCCCCGCCACCTTCCCATGGCCTGTGTACCCACCCATGACTCCAGGGTGTAAGTGGCCCCCCCACACCACAGTGTCACCCCTCACCTGGCTGGGTGTCCGAGATGCGCTGGAGTTGCGAGAAGCTCTGCTGCAGGGGGTAGCAGTTGTGACTGACGTACTTGTTCTCCCCACAGGCCTGATGCACTTTGGGGCCGCACACCTGGGGCATGAGAAGGCACGGGGTCAGTAGGTGCCCCTCTGAACAGAGCACTGAGGGTGGGGGATAGAGCCTGGAGCTTGATCCCTCCCCCTACATGGATATGCAGGGAAAGCCCCTGCCAGGGCAGGAGCCCCCTTGGGGTAGACAGGTCCCAGCACCGAACTCCGAGAGGAGACAGGGGAGTCACACGGGGCCATCACCTGCTTACCACACTTCCTGCTATAGCAATGTCCAGTCACTGTTGTCATGCCAATGTCACCCGCTTGCTATGCTTCTTGATATGTCCATGCACAGTCACTGTCACCATGGCGACATCAGCCAGTTGACTCCATCCCTCACAACATCATCTCACAGGGTCACTGTTGCCAAAGTGAGGATATCTGTCTACCACCATTCCCCACTGCATCCTTGTACCACCCCCCCAGTTTCAGGAGTTACCAACAGCCCTCGCACACTTATCGTGTCGTCATGGGGATGTCACCCAATTGTCACCTCTGCACCATTGCTTTAGTCACGCTGACACCGCCCAGTCACTACCATCCATGAGTATTGGGGTTTGGGGAGGGACCTGTCCCCTGGAATGATGAGGGAGAAAATGTCGGACCCCAGTCCCAGCACCCATCTCCCCTGGGTGTGGTACCTACCAGGAACTGGGAGCCTCGGGCAGCCAGAGACAAACTGAGGGACATGTTCATGGCATCCGGGGACCCTGACAGGGGAGAGATGCACACCCAGGTGAGCAAATAAACTCCATTCCACTCCCAGAGGTGAAGATAGAAATGAGTATTCTTGGCTCCCAGCCCCACCCCACCCTGCTTTAACCCACTAGAGCCCCCTTCCCTCTCATAGCTGGTCACAGAACCCAGGAGTCCTGGCTCCCACCCCAATCCTATTGCTGCCCCCCACAGCACAGGGTGACCCTACTCTGGATGGGGATCTCCTGGCAGCGTCTGGAGCCCGGGTCGCACTTGAAGACTTTGCCTGTTTTATTCACGTTTCCTGTCTGCAGCGGGGCCCCGATAATCAGCCTGCAGGGAAAAAGTATGGGGGGCTCAGGTGATGCCCCAAACACCCAGGGGACTGAGGCCCAGGGGAGGCAGCCCAGCCAGACATGCCCCTCAGCGTTGGGCACAAGTCACGTGGGGTCCCATGTTCGGCCCTTACCTCCTGGTGCTGGCATTCCCGAACTGCAACATGCTCTGCCCAAACCCCTCAGCTGCCTCCTGGAAGGTGATGGGTCCCTCCACGTCCACGTTGAATCCATGGCTCGGTGCCAGCACTGCAGGGGTTAAACAGTCTCCAGTTAGAGCTTCCCCTATGGAGACCAGGCCAGTGGTTGGGGCTTTCTGGCTATGGGACTGAATTCCAGCCTGCTACTCTAACCCACCAAATCCCACTCCTCTCCCAAAGTCAGAGATAGAACCCAGGCGTCCTGACTCCCAGCTCCTCACCACCTGCTCCCGGCTGTCTAGCTCTCCAGGGCTCTCCAGGGCTCCTTTATATAAATCATTCCCTGCATTCATTTGCATAGCGCCAGACACTCTCAGATTTGCAGGATTTTCCTCACCTGTGTATGTAAATAGAGCCACACCAACTTTAGACCATGCCCTGAACTGTTCATTGCTTATCAACATAGCCTCTTTTACTCTGTTTAGGTTGGCACTGGGAGCCTGTTTCACACATTTTAACAATTTCTATTTCTCTCATTGTTCATTTGTGGACAATACTGTATCTCTCCGGCTCTGCACTTACATTTCTCCATGTCCAAGTGTCCTTCATGTCCTCTTGTGAGCATGTCAGCTTGGAACGTATTGCTATGTAATGTCTTGGCCACCCGATGTTAATAGCCTCGAATACCCTCTGTAAACTCCCAGCATTAGCTGTAGCCTCAGCCAATTCATTCCCAAACCTTTCTGAGACTGAGCACCAGACCCCACACCCCTCTCAGAGCTGGGGATAGAGCCCAGGAGTCCTGACTCCCAGATCATTCAAGCTTCCCTTTTGTCTAGTCCTTGAAGGCCATTATACGTGAATCATACCATGCATTCATTTGCATAGCAGCAGAAACTCCCACGTGAAGACTAACTATGAGGAACGGCTTTAACACTGGTAAATTAAGCCCTTGATTTATCTCTTGCTGACCCGGATTCATAAGGGGCAGCGGGGAACACTTTCTGTAGGGTCGCAGGGGCAGATCAGATTTCATAGAATTACAGACCATAACGCTAGAAGGAACCACTTTGAGCATCTAGTCTGACTTCCTATGTAACACAAGCCTGCTTGAACCAGACTGGAACATTTAGAAAAAGATCCAGTCTTGATTTAAAATTTCCAGTGACAGCGTGTTAGACCCTCAGCAGGGGCGTTTTTATGGGATGGGGGAGCAGGCAGATACTGGACACAGTGCTGGTATATAATACTTTAAATACTTTTTATGGTTTACAAAATGGATCTTATTTACTTTACATATATACCCCAAACATACTATACCAGAGCTCAATAGTTAGATGTTTTGATGGTTAATTGGGGTTTAGTTTAGTTACATGGTGTGGGGAGTTTACAAATACCACACCATATATAAAAAGGGCTTTGGATTATTGAAAGACTTGAAATTGCAAATGTGAGAGGCTTTTATTTATAATTTACTTTGTGATGTTATTCGTTTTTGTTTTTGTTGTTTTGGGCTTTTACCCTTTGTTTTAAAGAGACAATTTTGGGCAGGCTGCCATGATCCAAGGCACGCCATTTTTATATTTTTACACATTTTTTATAACAGTTCCACTGGTGTTATTTCCTTATCTGAAGATTCTTCATTTTTTCCAAGGACATAACAAAGTTGTTTGGTACAATATGTTTTGTACAAATAGGTTTTGACCACTCGACTTCTAAGTTCTTGCTTTGGTTGCCCAAATGCAGGTCATGCACTCATGTTTCAAACACACAACAGATTCACTAGGCCCCATAGCATAAATCATATTACATATTATATCCCAACAAGGGAATCCACCATCACCCTCAGTAAATTGTTGCAGTGGTTAATTACTCTCACTGTTAAAAATGTTATGCCTTATTTCCAGTCTAAATTTGTCTTGCTTCAACTTCCAAGGCAGTCTGCTAGACTGAAGAGTCCACCATCAAACATTTGTTCCCCAGGTAGGTATTTATAGACTGAGATAAGCACTCCTTAGTCTTCACTTCATTCATCTAAATAGTGATCGATTGAGCTTCTTGAGTCTCTCAGGGAGGTTTTCTAATGTTTCAATCATTCTAATGGCTGTTCTCTGAACCCTCTCAAATTTATCAACATCCTTCTTGACTCTGGGCTCCAGAACTGGCCACAGGAGTCCAGCAGAGGTCGCACCAGGACCAAATACAGAGGTAAAATAAACTCTCCACTCCTACCAAAGATTCCCCTGCTTATGCCTCCAAGGATTGGCCACAGCATTGCACCGGGAGCAACTTGGCCCAGGAAGTTCTTGGTCTCTCTGCCGAGTCTATCAATTAGTGCAGGGTGGCCTGGTAAACTTGTGTGTGGGAGCCACAGCTGAGACCCACCAAACTCTTGTCACACAAGAAACACCAAACAGACAATCAGTGGCAAAAGTGAATCCCTAACGCACAGCGTAGCCAACTCCCCTAAGGCAGAGCTCTCCTCCCTTCTGCCCTCTCCATCCCTGCAAGCCCAGGCCTGGGAAGGAGAATCCCCTTGGAGCCGCCCCCTCCAGAGCTATAGGAGGAGCAGATATGGGGGAAAGTGGGGCTGGGTGGGTGGGGACTGGGGGCAAAGGAGCTGAGGGTGGGGGAGGAGCTGAGGTGGCCTCCCCCATTCTTCCCTTCATCCCCTTTTCAAGCCCCATCTCCCAGTCTGTCCCCCCTTCCCAGCCCATCCCACTCATCCTCAGCCACCCCAAAGTCTGCCCCCCTCCATTCCCTGATGGGTACAGGCCTCACAGACAGGAGAGATGTGACATTGAAGCAGGGGGAAGTGGTTGTGGTTTTACTCAAGGACTGAGCAATTGCAAACACTGCATCCACTTCACACCTGCCGGACCCTCCCCCACACACATCTTGCCGAGCACACATGCCCCACAGAGAAAGGGAATCACACCTGTGACCCACTCCCATCCCAGAGAGTCTGGGGGGGAACAGAACAGAGAGGGAACTGAACCCAGGAGTCCTGATTACCAGCCCTCCCCCACACAAGACTCTAGCGTCCCATTCCTCTCCCAGAACTGAGGAGAGAACCCACAAGTCCTGATGCACAGGCCTCCTGCTGTAACCCACCTACCCCACTCCTATTCCAGAGCCAGCCAAGGAAAGGACCCAACAGTCCTGAGCATCCAACTGCTCCCATCCCCCTGCCAGAGAGGTACTCGCTGGGCACCCATGTGGAGGAGTCCTGCTTTCCCCAGTCCCTCTGGCTGGCACTTACCTGCACACAGGTAGAGGATCAGAGGCAGGGGGTCCATCCTGCACTGGGTGAGGGATGTGTGTGGAGCGGGGATGCTCTCGTAGGACGTGTGAGGTTCAAGGGCACTGCCTGGAGAGGAGGCAGCAGAGTGCAGAGGAAAGAAAAGTGCTATCTGAAAAGAGAGAAACACTGCCAGGGGTGGAGGGGGAACTCACAGTGTTATAGGGCGGGAATAGAACGGAGAGGATGGGGGGAAAAAGTCAACTACACTGACACACCCGACGAGTCAGACACAGACACAGCTGTGTGGAGACAGATGAAAAACAAACAAATAAAACCATCAAACACACACACCCCCTGAACTCCCCCCTCCCCCACCCCCTCCATGCCAGTGGTCATTTTCCACCCTCTCCCCCCCTTTGTCAATTCAAACACCCTCTAGTTTCAAATCTTGGGGAAAATACTGCACACACCTAACCTGAAACAAACACACACGCAACCAGACAAATAGACAACTGGACAGACAGACACAGACACACACACAGCTACACTGAGACAGACAAAATGTACACAATTGGAAACACAACTGCAGTGAGACATGCACACAGCTAAACAGACACACTGACGAACTCAGGGCCATCCTTGGGCAGATGCAGAATATGCAGCTGCATAGGGCAGGGCACCTGAACATTTGGGGCACCCCTGGGTCTTAATATCCACCCATCCACCTCCTCCTATGCTTGTTTTATGGCTGCTGCAGCCTGGTGAGTCTTCCTCTGGAGGGGATCTAGGCCTTGTCTACACTGGCAAGTTGGAGCGCATTAAATCAGCCCCGGGCGCCATAACTCCTGAGGTGTCCACACTAGCAAGGCAATTAGAGCGCCCAGACCCTGTGGCTGGAGCGCCCCTCGTAATCCACCTCCACGAGAGGCATAGAGCTTTCTGCGCCTGGGCTGAAGTGCCGTAGTGCCACTGTGGACAGCCTGGTCTATTACTGCGCTCTGATCAACCTCCAGGACGTGTCCCACAATGCCTGTTCTAGCCACTCTGATCGTCACTTTGAACTCTACTGCCCTGGCCTCAGGTGACCAACCGTCAGACCTGCCCTTTAAATTCTCTGGGAAATTTGAAAGTCCCCTTCCGTGGAATGCTCTCAGCACATCTTTCCAGGTGACCATGCCTCCATGCGTCAGGCGATCCCCAGCATGGAGCAATGCCGAGGTACTGGACCTCATCAGTGTTTGGGGAGAGGAGGCTGTCCAGTCCCAGATGCACTCCAGCCGTAGGAATTACGATACCTATGGACAGATATTAAGGGCCATGACCGAAAGGGGCCATGACCTGGACGCACTGCAATGCAGGGTTAAAGTGATGGAGCTGTAGGATGCCTACCACAAGGCGCAGGAGGCAAACTGCCTATCCAGTGCTGTGCCCACAAGCTGCCGGTTCTACAAAGATCTGGACGTGATACTTGGGGATGACCCCACCTCCGGTCGGAAAAGCACCATGGACACTTCAGAGGCCGTGCCAGCCCAGAGTGCAACGAGCCAGGATGAGGAGGAAAGGGGGAGCGAGGGTGCTGAGGAGGAGGGGTGCCCGGAGCCAGAGTATGACTCGCCATCCCTAGATGCATGCAGCCAGGAGCTGTTTTCAAGCCCAGAGGAAGCTTGCCAATCACAGCATCCAGTGCTTGGGGAAGAGCAAACAGCAGAGGAGGCGCCCGGTAAGCGGCTTTGATTTTGTGAAGGGAGTTGTTGGGTGTGGGTTGTTGGGGCGAGGAGGGTTGCAGAAAGAAGGCTTGGCTGTGTGCATGCCTAGATGCGGAATAGGACGTTGATTTACTCTCTCACATCGCGGTAATCAGCCTCAGTGACCTCATCGGAGGTCTCATGCAGAAGCTGGGCAATCCGCTTATGCAGGTTCCTTGGCAGAGTTACTGTGCTTCTTGTCCCAGTCAGGCTAACATGTCCGCACCACTGTGCCGTGAGGGGCAGGGGACCATTGCTGCACACAGGCAAGCCACATAAGGGCCAGGGCGGAAGCCGCATTCTTGCAGAAGACTCTCCCTTGCTTCCCAGGTCACCCTCAGCAGCGAGATATCTTCCAAGACGAACCCAGGCTGTGGAAAATGTGGGGACAGTGTTGAGTATAGAGGCCCCCTGCAACTCTTGGATCTCCCAAAGACACAGGACCCCAGAGGATAGTACAGCCCTGGAACAATCAGTTCCCTCTGCCCCTGTGGTTACTCACCATTTCGGGGTTCTTGTGGGTTATGTGCGCTCACCTTGGGACAGGAAGTTTGTGCTCTTGTGTGCACTGTTCTTGTCTTTAAGATTGGCCGAATCATTACTCTGTCTAGCATTAACAATGCTGCCTCTGTAAAATGTTGCATTTGGCCTCACAGATGCAACCTTGAGATCCCAGCCCTGCTTGTTATCAACGGCCGAAAGGCTGCGCAGCCTCAGGAAGTGGCCGGGAAGAAGCCAGGAGGACCTTCTGCATGAAGTCATGCAGCAGTCCCTTGCTGAAAATCAAAGATTACAGGAGTGGTGGGAAAGCGAAAGGAGAGTCTGCCAGAAGAATGCGGATTGCCGGCAAGAAACTACGAAGCGGCTCCTAAGCATTATGGGTCGTTTCCATGACAATGGAGAGATATAGGTACCTTTTGAAGTACCAAATGCAAGGATGTGTCCTTGCTCCTCTCCTGTTCAGCATCTACTTTTTGATGATGCTGTTCAATGATTTCAAGGATTGTAAGTCGGCCATACCCATTCAGTTTCAAACTGATGGCAGCATCTTCATCCTCCGAAGACTTCAGGCTCGCACCAAAGTGTTCACTACAACCATCTGTGACCTCCTCTTTGCTGATGACTGGGCTTTGTTGGCTCATTCAGTCGCGGATGCCCAGAAACGTTTTGCATCCTCGACTGCCTTGTGGCACCTTAGAGACTAACACATTTATTTGGGCATAAGCTTTCATGGGCTCGAACCCACTTCATCAGATGCATGGAGTGAAAATTACAGGAGTCAGGTATAAATATACAGCACATGAAAAGATGGGAGTTGCCTTACCAAGCGTGTAGGGGGAGGGGGTCAGTGCTAATAAGGCCAATTCAATCAGGGTGGATGTGGCCTAATCTCAACAGTTGACAAGAAGGTCTGTTGATACAGACTAACACGGCTACCCCTCAGAAACTTTTTGATCATTTTGCTACCTCTGCTCACCATTTTGGACTCACTGTGACTCTCAAGAAGACAGAGATTATAGAATCATAGAAGATTAGGATTGGAAGAGACCTCAGGAGGTCATCTGGTCCAATCCCCTGCTCAAAGCAGGACCAACACCAACTAAATCATCCTAGCCAGGGCTTTGTCAATCCGGGCCTTAAAAACCTCTAAGGATAGAGATTCCACCACCTCCCTAGTAACCCATTCCAGTGCTTCACCACCCTCCTAGTGAAATAGTGTTTCCTAATATCCAACCTAGACCTCCCCCACTGCAACTTGAGACCATTGCTCCTTGTTCTGTCATCTGCCACCACTGAGAACAGCCGAGCTCCATCCTCTTTGGAATCCCCCTATAGGAGGTTGAAGGCTGCTATCAAATCCCCCCTCATTTTTTTCTTCTGCAGACTAAATAAGCCCAGTTCCCTCAGCATCTCCCCATAAGTCATTTGCCCCAGCCCCCTAATAATTTTTGTTGCCCTCCGCTGGACTCTCTCCAATTTGTCCACATCCTTTCTCTAGTGGGGGTCTCACAAATGGATGCAGTACTTGAGATGTGGCCTCACCAGTGTCGAATAGAGGGGAATAATCACTTCCTTTGATCTGCTGGCAATGCTCCTACTAATGCAGCCCAATATGCTGTTGGCCTTCTTGGCAACAATTGCACATTGCTGACTCATATCCAGCTTCTCATCTACCGTAATCCCCAGGTCCTTTTCTACAGAATTATATCTGTTCTCCAGTATAAACACTGTTGACGCTGTAATTGCTCGATTAGCCAAAGCCAGTGCTGCTTTTGGAAGATTGACCAAATGCCTATGGAATGACCCCGGTGTTAAACTCCATAGGAAGGTAGCAGTTTGTCAGGCAGTTGGACAGTCACCAGTTGTCCTGACTGTCCTGTTGTATGGATCAGAGTCATGGACCATAGATCGCCGCCACGTTTCCAAACTTGGTCAGTTCCTTAGGAAGATCGCCCATGTGAACTGGTGGGACAGAATTCCAAACACGGAGGCCCTTAAGCTGTGTGGTATCATGGAAACAGAAGAAATGCTTATGAACAAACAGTTTTGCTGGATTGGTCATGTTATGAAGATGGATGACACATGGATACCACAGATGGTCTTCTACTGCCAGCTTGTTTGTGGAAAACATTCCATTGGTGGTCAGTATAAGCACTGTAAAGAAGTCTTAAAGGCCAACGTGAAGTCATGCAGCATATCTCCCAATGATCTGGAAATGATGGCTTGGGACAAGTGGTTCTGGCGGCAAACTATTACACAGGCTCTCAAACGCTTCAAGAATCAACGTATTCAGACATGACAAGAAAAGTGTAGGGTTCAAAAAGAGTGCACGGCACCCACAGGTGGCGGATTTTTATGTGACATCTGCGATCGGATTTGCCGATCGAGGATTGCCCTAGTCGCTCACCAACGGTGTCATAGAAGATGGCTCAGTCCATATATAAACAGCCCCCACCCCCGCTACAGAGACACCTGAAGCCCCTTCACTCTGTGGTCCAGAGGAAAGCAGACAGGAAAGCACAGGAGAATTGTAACGTAAAAGTGGGGATAGGGACATGCTGAATTGGAGCATCTGAGGGTGGCAACTATTCGACCCAGCCTGCTGAGTCCAGGGACATATAAGGGGTCAGCTTAGGAGTGCTGATCAACGCGGTGCTCTCAGATGTGTTCTGGTAGTGTGTGTGTGTATGTGTGTTCGTCTGATTCTGAGGCAGGAAGAACCCAGCCCCGGGGAACCTAGGTCCTGCAGGATAGCGCCACTGGGAGGGAACTGGCAGAAGGGAGAAGTAGAGATCCATATGAGAACACAAGTGACACAAGCAGTACATTGATAGAATTACAGAGCCCCCCGCTACTCAGAAGAGTAACCCTAATAAATGAGCGTACCCCAAAGTAACGGACGAATCTGGTAACATTTGAGCAGCAGCTCCTATGGTTTCAGCTCGCCATTTCATAACAGAGCTTGATGGTTCATTTCTTACATGTATCCTGAACAAAGGGCAGTTTGAATTAGGGTTTATCCGACCTGTAACAAAACCCTCCCCTCTCGGAAAGGAAATAATTTAATGAATTACCATTGATTCAGACTTAGGTATTTACATATTGACATAGCACCTTTCTGTCAGGATGGTTTTCACACCAACTCCAATTTGATCTTACAAAATATTGCATCAGAGATGGGAGTGTTCTTGCTCTGAGCAGACAGCATCCCCTCCCCATACTACAGTAAAAGCTATCTTCCAAGGTGGCTATGTTTGCCAAATGATTTTCCAGTCATACCCTACGCTGATATCTAGGTCCTCTATTTGAGAAGCTTTTAGTTGTTCTGGAGTCCACTCCTGAAAACCCTCCATTCACTGGTCCAACAGGTGAGTCGGGAAAATTTGCATTTCTGCAAGTTATGGGGAGAGAGAGGAGACAGCCACTTCTTCCTAACCACACCCATCCCCCTGGGGCACCAATTCCTTGCTCTCTGCTTGGGGCAGTATTTGCCATTCCCATCTAAATAAGGCCACGTAGCCGTATGCCCAGCCCTGCGCCGGATTGTGCTGGGATAAGCACATGAAGTAGTGAAGGGACATGGATACAGAAAGCTAATGGGAGGTGGTTGATTACAGCAAGGAAACCACACTTGGGCCAATATCTCATTTTTGATTGAGAGAAATGCAGTTTATTTGGACTGATTAGTGAAGGGGTGTTTGGTATTCAAAAGGTATAAAGGCAAGCATGGGATATGCGTACTATAGAGGGGACATTTGGGTTTTAAATGCTCAATACAAGCCCCTGGGCATTCTGAAGGAAAGGTTTGGGTACTGTGTGGTTACTTTGTAAAAATGAACCCTGCATAGCCCTGATGACTCAGAGCCCACAAAAAGGTCGAGTGTCCCAAGAAGCATAACCTTGGGCTGGATAATTGCGTTTGTGGGCCTCCACCCTTGGGGCAAATACACCCAGGGAAATGCCAGAATTTGGCCTCTTTACAAGCATGTCCAAAATCCAGTGTTTGTTTATGGAATCACTATTCTGATGAACAGCTCTTAATTCCTGGAAACCCTGCCCCAGCTGCCAAGTAAAATGAAACTTAAAACGTACTTTCATTGTTCTCTCTTTTTATGCATAGATTAGATCTACTTCTCCACTTCTCACCAACCGGAGCTGCATCAAGAAAAAAACAGCTGGCTGAATTAATCACAGTTGCCTGTAGCCATGTTGCAATTAGTTTTTTTTTTAAAATGACCTTTTATTTCCTAGGCCACGTTAGGAAGATCATGGCAAAGCTCCTTGGAAACAAATAGGATTTTTGCCTGAATACGGACTGTAGGATTTGTCCCTGAGTGAGAAAGACTTGGCAGGGCCGTCAGTTACGTTAGAAAACTGATTGTCTTACTTTTATTTGTAGGGGCTCAGGGCACCTGTTTCTAGAGACTGATGGGCAGCTGGGACAGCAGAGGATGGAAAGACACCTGAGTCTCAGGCTATTGCACTGAGAATATTATTGTCAGTTTGGCCCCAGTTTCCAGTATCTAATCTGTGTCTGGAACGTTAGACTCTCCCTCTCTGCCTCGGGTAAGTAAAGACTTAACCCAGAATAAGGTGCAAAACAAACCACGATTTACTGAGGGAAGTGTACAGAAAGTAGGGAAACCCAGTGGAAGAGATAAATAACAAACGCCTCAGTGGTTTCACCATACAGGCATGAAGCCTGGATCCCAACTACCCTTGGTGACTCTCTGGGTTTTATACTTGCAGGTCCTGATGGCAGAGGCAAGCAGAAGATGGACGGTAGCTGATGACAACTGGAACCAGTCCCCAGGCAATCCATGGGCCCCACTTCTACTGTCCCAATGTAGCTTGAGCAGGAGGAACACGGAACCAGAGCAGATGTTGTGGCTCAGGATCACCCTTGGATCTTCTCCAGGCAAGTGATGCTGGTGTTGATGGTCCTCAGCTGTATCGATGCAAGAGCTGCTAGTGTGGATGTGCTTTGCCAACACAAGGAGCATTGTGTGGACATGCAACGGCGGTTTAATTAAAGCGGCATAACTTCTGTCAACAAAACTCTGTAGTGCAGACATAGCCTCAGACTGTTCCTGCCTTTCCCCAGGGAGAAAAATCCATTGGCTTGAACGTTGTTCCTATGCTGCAATTTTCCTTTCTGTAGCTTTCCCACAGACCCTGTTGTATATACATATGTCCCTACATAGACACATCTCCTTACCCCTTTCCTTTTTATTTATTTTTCAATTCCACGTTTAGGCAGACTGCTAGGGCCAGATTTTCATAGAATTCCAGCACATGTTACCACAATTACACACGCAGGTGTGTTAAATGCAAGTGCAAATTGCCAATTCTGTTGTTCCTTTATGTGTGTTATTGCAGTAGTTAATTGGGTGAATACATATGCACTTTGCACAGATAACTGCACCCTACGTCTAATTGCAAATGGAGCTTTAGGGCTACACATACCTTCCAAAATCCCTTTGGGGGGAGGTATAGCTCAGTGGTTTGAGCATTGGCCTGCTAAACCCAGGGTTGTGAGCTCAATCATTGAGGGGGCCACTTAGGGATCTGGGGCAAAATCAGTACTTTGTTCTACTAGTGAAGGCAGGGGGCTGGACTCAATGACCCTTGAGGCCCCTTCCAGTTCTATGAGATAGCTATATCTCCTTATATATTATTATAAATATAGGACCAAACACCAGATTTCTTAACATGAACTGCATATTTAGTTCCCACATGGATTCTTATTGCTTTAGTTAACTTCTACTGTCCCAACATGAGAACTGGAAATGCCATCAGAAATTATCTTCTGCATCTTTCAGTTTCCAGGCTGCTTACTGAACATTATATCAGATAAGCCACAGTAGATACCTCCTGTCACTCAGGCCCTCTCTATGGTGTAGCTTCTTGCCTTAAACTATTTCCAGCCTTGATATCATGGATCACAGCCAGTGAGAGGCACATCTCTGAGAGCTCTAGAGGGCACAAAGCTCCAGGGACTCCAGGTGTTGTTACCACCACATCATCTGAATCTGCTCACAGCAGGATCAAGCTCCACCACCTCTTCCACCACAGCTGCTGTTGTGGCAGCCACACCAGGGCTAGATCAATTCTCAGTCCAGGCACCAGGGCCCCTTTTGAGTGTGGGCCTGGTGCCAATTGAAACCTGATATTGGTGGCAGTTCAATCATGGGAGGTTTCCCACCAATTGCCAGGGTAGATGCTGCAGACATGAGCTCTCAGCTCACCCCCTACTAATGGTTTCAGAGTAGCAGCTGTGTTAGTCTGTATCTGCAAAAAGAACAGAGGATTTATTACTAGAATTGGTCTGATAAGTGGGTGTGTGCAGGCATGGCGTCATTAACATCTGGAGCAGAGATGCCCCATGATGCAGTGCTTCCCTGCTTTCCTGGTCCCAGAGTTCAGTGTGGTTTTTGCCTTGGAATCTCTGTTCTCCCTGCTGTATGCTAATGGAGATGCCTCCCTGTCCCATCTTTGATGCAAATGAGGCTAGGGGAGTTTCCTTAATCCTGTCACCCTTGTCTGGAGGGGCTTAGGTGTGTCTCCCACTGACATTTCATTGCTTTTCATAAGTCTTTCTTCTGCTGGGCTTTGGTTCAAGCAGAGGCTGGCGGGGGAGGTCTTTTATGAGTCAGGCTGGATACTGCAATCTGGTTCTCCAGGTGGGATGAGTGGAATCTGGGTAGGGTGAGTGCCGGGAAGGGGGAGGGGGGGGGGGGAGTCCTCTCTGGCCGCAGTCCTGGGGCAGCCTGCCTGCTGCACAAGTCAAACTGTACAAAGTTTGAGCTCCTGTGGCTATGACCAGACTGAAGCTGACGATTTAATGGATGGACTTTGCTGAATCTTCCTACTTTCTGTGCTAACAAGATCTGTTCTACGCCGTGTTCCAGACGACTATAAACCCTCCTGCTTCACCTCGCTGGCTGAGTCACTGCTGACTATGAAGTTGGGGTGCATGGCCCTTTCGGGGCCACCCTGGGGCGCTCATGGCACGGACAGGGGTGCTGACTGCTCCAAGGTCGGAAGAGATCCAAGGAGGTGCTGAAGCCAAGGGAGAGTGTGCCCTGGCACTGCAAGAGGGTCCTGTCTGAACTTCATTCAGAGCCGTTCCAGAGCACCAACCCTGTGCACCCATGACAAACACAACATTTAATGAAATCATGTCAGAATTGCCAGATTGTTTCTGTAAAAGAAAATAAAAAAAAATGAATCATTCCAATGGCTCTCCCTGCAGAGGAAGAGAACTACAGAATGTGGGGGGAGAGGGGTGCTAGAATCTGCCCACAGTGAGTATTTTGGCCTAGCCTTCTAGTGGGAATGATCACGTCTGCATCTAACAGACAGAATTCTTAATAGCTCTAGCTTAAAATCTGGTAAAATTAAAGACTTTTTAAAAAGTCTTTCCAGCATGCTCTGCAAGCATCGTGCAACAAAAATCAGTGCAGGTAATGCACTGACCCCTGCCCATCTGCTGGAACACCACATGATGGAGCACCAAGATGTTGGTGTTGAAATTTGCAGTGAAAGTGACTGAATAAGTAAAGAGCTAAACCTGTAAGTCAGCACTAGTAGGGAAGAAGAACAGGAGTACTTGTGGCACGTTAGAGACTAACAAATTTATTTGAGCATAAGCTTTCGTGGGCTACAGCCCACTTCATCAGATGCATAGAATGGAACATATAGTAAGAAGATATATATACACACAAAGAACATGAAAAGGTGGGAGTTGCCCTACCAACTCTAAGGCTAATTAATTAAGATGAGCTATTATCAGCAGGAGAAAAAAACTTTTGTAGTGATAATCAAGATGGCCCATTTCGGACAGTTGACACGAAGGTGTGAGGATACTTAACATAGGGAAATAGATTCAATGTGTGTAATGACCCAGCCACTCCCAGTCTCTATTCAAGCCCAAGTTAATGGTATCTAGTTTGCAAATTAATTCCAGTTCAGCAGTTTCTCATTGGAGTCTGTTTTTGAAGCTTTTCTATTGCAAAATTGCCACCTTTCAGTCTGTTACTGAGTGACCAGAGAGGTTGAAGTGTTCTCCTTCTGGTTTTTGAATGTTATGATTCCTGATGCCAGATTTGTGTCCATTTATTCTTTTGCGTAGAGACTGTCCGGTTTGGCCAATGTACATGAGGGGGAAAGGAGTCCAGGAGAGCTGGCTGTATTTTAAAGAATCCTTATTGAGGGTGCAGGAACAAACCATCCCAATGTGTAGAAAGAATAGTAAATATGGCAGGCGACCAGTTTAGCTTAACAGTGAAATCCTTGCTGATCTTAAACACAAAAAAGAAGCTTACAAGAAGCGGAAGATTGGACAAATGACCAGGGAGGAGTATAAAAATATTGCTCAGGCATGCAGGAGTGAAATCAGGAAGGCCAAATCACACTTGGAGGTGCAGCTAGCAAGAGATGTTAAGAGTAATAAGAAGGGTTTCTTCAGGTATGTTAGCAACAAGAAGAAAGTCAAGGAAAGTGTGGGCCCCTTACTGAATGAGGGAGGCAACCTAGTGACCGAGGATGTGGAAAAAGCTAATGTACTCAATGCTTTCTTTGCCTCGGTCTTCACCAACAAGGTCAGCTCCCAGACTGCTGCACTGGGCAGCACAATATGGGGAGAAGGTGACCAGCCCTCTGTGGAGAAAGAAGTGGTTCGGGACTATTTAGAAAAGCTGGACGAGCACAAGTCCATGGGGCCAGATGCGCTGCATTCGAGGGTGCTAAAGGAGTTGGCGGATGTGATTGCAGAACCATTGGCCATTATCTTTGAAAACTCATGGCGATCCGGGGAGGTCCCGGATGACTGGAAAAAAGGCTAACGTGGTGCCCATATTTAAAAAAGAGAAGAAGGAGGATCCGGGGATCTACAGGCCAGTCAGCCTTACCTCAGTCCCTGGAAAAATCATGGAGCAGGTCCTCAAGGAATCAATTCTGAAGCACTTAGTGGAGAGGAAAGTGATCAGGAACAGTCAGCATGGATTCACCAAGGGCAAGTCATGCCTGACTAACCTAATCGCCTTCTATGATGAGATAACTGGCTCTGTGGATGAGGGGAAAGCATTGGATGTGTTATTCCTTGACTTTAGCAAAGCTTTTGATACGGTCTCCTACAGTATTCTTGCCAGCAATAGCCCCACCAATAGCCAGGAATGATCAGTTCCTATTGTCTAGCCTGAACAAAACAACTTTGGTATACTGCCTTGAGCCATCAGTTTACTCAAACGAATCTAGTGTTATTTCCCTGCAAAACCCCCTACCCACTCTCGTATGGGCTCTGATGCCTGGATCCAAATTTTGCATCAGTTCCATTAGGACTTCATCTTCTCCTGACTGATTGTGCTGGGGGCTCTGCCTGTCTCCAGCATTTCGGACTCTCTGCTACCACCACCACCTGGGAACCCTGATGGATTCACGCTTCACAGAATGGTGAGAACCCACCTCTCTCTCTCAGTGTAGCCTTCTGACCATGACGTGTGTGATCAGTTATAGTTTGCTAAACCTAACTTGGTAATCAAATTTAAGTTAGATTTAATATTATAACTGTTTTGTTTGTTTGGCTCCCCTTGTATGGTTACTATGTAGTAGTAGGATTTTATGTTTATATTTTGTATAATGAAGGATAAAGGATAATAATGTAGTATGTATTAATGTATAAGATGATTTGATTGTATTCTGCCAGCCACCCTTTCTGAAAACAGAAAGGAATGGCCTCTGAGCCATTGGTAAAGATGCATAAGCCAGAATCTTGTGTCTGAAGCTGATTTCAAGTCAGTAATAGACTTTTAGGGTCACCACTTGTTAAAGAATTGAAGAATTGGTTTCTCCTGCATTTCAATTAGATGTTCCTGTACGATTGTTCCAATATGCTGTCTTGTTTTGTGTGTGAATGAGGAATGTGTGTGTGAAGGCTGTCACCAGACCAGATGTTCTAGGAAGGAACCAAGGACAGACTAAAGGCGCTAGGAGATTGCAACACGCCCTTATTGAAATGTCAGAGGAGGGCAGATTGACGACTCTAAAGATGAGACGGGCACCTATCAATTGGGACAAGATAGCTGTGATCAAAACCAGCATGGGGTAACTCCCTGAGAGACTGATGAAAGAACAAGATAAAGGATGAGAAGAACAACTTGAGAAAACAAACACTGATTACACTATGACGATGCAAAACTCGTTGGTCCCAATGAAGGAAATCACTATATAAACTGCAGAGGGTCCTGTGGCACCTTTGAGACCGTGTTAGTCTCAAAGGTGCCACAGGACCCTCTGTTGCTTTTTACAGATTCAGACTAACACGGCTACCCCTCTGATACTATATAAACTGGGTGCTTTGCCATTGAAATTTAGGTTCGTGCTGCCAAGACTTCCCGTGGAGCATCGCGTCGCGGCCAACAGAACCCGGCTCCTCCCTGCCCGAGATCAATCTAGCTGGCCACTCGATTGCTCTGGAGCCTGGACTGGTAACTATAACATCGACTGGCGGGACAGTGTGTGTGTGTGTGATATTGAATGCATATGCTAACTGTTTTATTTTTAATAAACGCGGCGTATTGCCTTTTCCCCTGAAAAAGATCCCATGTGCTTCTTATAAGCATAAAAACTACCCAGAAATAAATAACTTTCATGGTTAAGCTGGTTGCTTCCCTCTCTCTCTCTCTCCTCTCCCTTGTGGGTGTTTTTGGCTTCCCCATTCACTCTGCAGCAACACTCCCCATACCTGAGCTAAAGATCCCTGCAGTGCCCCCCAAAATCCTGTGAGGTTTGCCCCTCAAATGGGTTAATAACAGAAGAATTGTGAATAGAATAGAAAGAATAAAAGTGGGGATAGAGACATGCTGAATCAGAGCATATGAGGGTGGCAGTTCGGAAGTGCTGCTCGACCCAGCCTGCTGAGTTCAGGGACATATAAGGGTTAGCTTGGGAGTGCTGATCAACACAGTCCTCTCGGATGCGTTCTGTTAATGTGTGTGTGCTCATTTGATTCTAGGGCTGGAAGAACCCAGCCCTGGGGAACCGAGGTCCTGCAGGATAGCTCCATTGGGAGGGAACTGGCAGAAGGGAGAAGTAGAGCTCCTTATGAGAACATAAGTGACACAAGCAGAACATTGATAGAATTACCAAACCACCCCCCCCAGAAGAGTAACCCTAATAAATAAGCGGGGAAATCTGGTAACATTTGAGCAGCAGCTCCTATGGTTTCAGCTCGCCATTTCATAAAGGAGCTTGATGGTTTGTTTCTTACATGTATCCTGAGCAAAGGGCAGTTTGAATTAGGGTTTATCCAACGTGAAACAAAACCCTCCCCTCTCAGAAAGGAAATAATTTAACAAATCACCATTTTTAGAGTCTTAGGTATTTACATATTGACACAGCACTTTTCTGTCAGGATGGTTTTCACACCAACTCCAATTTGATCTTACAAAATGTAATGCCCTACAGCGATCCGAGTAAAGGAGCTGCCCACTTGGATTCATCACACTAGAGTCAAGAGGAGCACCGCTAGGGAACCTGACCAGGTAAAGGGTTCCCCAGAAGTAGACGACGTCGGACTTCAAGGGAGTCCCGTACGGTCACCCCACCGTGAAACGGGTGAACCAGAAGCAGATGACATCTGTACTCAAGATCAATGGACTGCTACCCCTTTGGGCGACCTGAAGCTTCGACTGCAGCTGAAATGGCCTTAGATTGGTGGTGTCCTTTTCCAAAGGGATGGCCCCGAGTTTTGGCCTGGGTTCTTATATGTTTAATTTGTTTGTTATTTGTTACCTTTCTTTTCTGGTGGTACGGGGAATAGAGGCTGTGGAAGCACACAGCCCCAATACCTATATACGCCTTGCTCATGAGATGAAAGCCCGAATGCCAGCATTACATAATACATCCTGCTGGGTGTGCTCATTAATGCCGGCAGATAGTCAAAAGGGTCTCCCAATGGTCCCTATTCCCCTCAGTGCAATGAATATGACCTGGACCCCATCTTGGAAAGACCCCTCTGGGAATCTAAATGTAACTTGGGCTGACACTGGCATTTCAGACAGCCGATATCTAATAGTATGGAAAAGAATTGGTCAGTGGTGCCTCTAAAAAGAGGGAAAAGTAGCAGTAGGCAGCAGTGAATGTAAAGCCTACTTTAACGGTACTCATTTCGGAAGCAAAAGAGGCCCTAATATTTCCCTTCTGGATGGGGCAACTGGTTGCACCTCCCAGTGGCACAGTGTCCCTGGCCAAAAGTGCTACATGCATGGGGAACATCATTTTTTATACGAAGGACATAAGTTAATTGATGAATATGTTATTAACTGCACGCTTCAACATAGCCTATCAAATCGTACTATGTGTTTATGTTTTTCAAATGCCTCAACAGCTCAATTTTCTCTTCTCCCATCAGGGTGGTCAGGGTGGTACAAAATAAGCAATAGAACTTACTCTAAGTTGTTTCCTACCCTTTTTGGGGTATACTGGGTATGTGGTAACAAGGCATAGTTAGCTCTCCCTTCTTCATGGAGTGGGTCCTGTTATTTAGCCTGGTTGGAACCACCTGTGGTGTATCGAGCTCACCTCCCAAAAGGAAAAATCAGAAATATGAGAGGGGCTGAGGAAGATGTTAAAGAATCTCGCCCTCTCACTTGGCGAGCTCTAAATGACTGGACAGGTGTTTGCGCAGGGTTTTTCTTCGCCTGTGGGGGAGCCACTTGGAGAATAGGAGAGGGGGTAATGAGGCTCCAAGGGGTTTTGGAAATAATGGCAAATACCACCGCCGATGCCTTGGTGGACTTGGCAGCTGAACAGCGAAAACTAAGGCAAATGGTGCTTCAAAACCGCCTGGCATTGGATATATTACTAGCTTCTCAGGGAGGAACATGTGCATTAATTGGACAGGAATGCTGTGTGTATGTCCCAGACGTTTATAATGCCACTTGGGAAAGAGCAAACCACCTTATGGAGGTAGCAAAGGACCATGGAGGGAAGCGGATTGAGTCCTGGTGGAGTAACCTGTTCAATTGGATTCCAGATATAGGTGGTTGGCTCCATAATGTACTCCGAAGCGCTGTTGTAATTATATGCGGCCTACTGGCCTTGTATGTAATGATAAAGGTTGGCTGTTGGATGGGTACCAAGGTGTGTTCTGCCCAAAAGTAACCAACACCAAGCTTACCGCTCATTAGTTGTCCCAGGAGTCCCTCCAAGGTACTCCAGGGACAAAAGGGGGGACTGTTAGGCCCAAAAATATGAGGTATAGAACATCGTTTGGCCAGCTTAGCCAAAGTCAGGCTAACAGTAGTTGTTAAGCCATTCCTGCCTCTCTGTGAAACCTGAAGGCATGCTTGCTTAAGCTGCAGAAGATAAGATAGGAGGTGGGGACCACATTCTTGTACCAGATGTACTAGGAACAGTTCGTTTGGACAGATGGAGACTTGCAGTCTCCACTCCCTGTTTCTGTTCTTTATCTGTACCCAACTCCCTTTTTTCTCCCATCCTCCGGTGTATGACGAAAAAGCTGATAAGAAGCTGCTGAGGCATCATGAACTGTTTGTACTGTCAAAGAAGATAGATATGCATGAATATTAGAAGCTTTTGACTAGTAAAGGGGGGATTGGGTTGCTTTAACTATGACGCGGCGGAACTGTCTATATAATCTCACAAGTTATTGTAACCGTGGCTGGTTCTCTCTGGAGATGGGCCGCTCTCTATTGTTGTGTGCACTCTTTAATAAAGAGCTTGTATTGGACCTTACTGGTGTTGCCTGTCTCTCACTCTGCGGTCAGACAACGAACCTTGCCGTCTGGGTTAAAAAGTCCCCGACACAAAATATTGCATCAGAGATGGGAGTGTTCCTGCTGTGAGCAGACAGCGTTCCCTCCCCAATACTACAGTAAGAGCTATCTTCCAAGGTGGCTGTGTTTGCCAAATGATTTTCCAGTCATACCCTACGCTGATATCTAGGTCCTCTATTTGGGAAGCTTTTTGTTGTTCTGGAGTCCAGTCCTGCAACCACCCCCCGTTCACTGGTCCAACAGATGAGCCAGGAACATTTGCATTTCTGCAAGTTATGGGGAGAGAGAGGAGACAGCCACTTCTTCCTAACCACGCCCATCCCCCTGGGGCACCAATTCCTTGCTCTCTGCTTGGGGCAGTATTTGCCATTCCCATCTGAACAAGGCAGGTAGAGTTTGTCCTCACTACCGTGGCTAGCATTGGCTATCCCACAGTTCCCACAGTCTCCGCCACCCATTGGAATTCTGGGTTAAGCTCCCAATGCCTGATGGGGCAAAAACATTGTCGCGGGTGGTTTTGGGTACATGTCGTCAGTCGCCCCTCCCTCCATGAAAGCAGGGGCGGCTCTATGTTTTTTGCTGCCCCAAGCACGGGAGGTAGGCGGCTTTCGGCGGTGCACCTGCAGGCGGTCCGCTGGTCACATGGATTCAGCAGCATGCCTGCGGGAGGTCTGACGGTGCCGTGCCATCGGTGTCCCCACCGCCGAATTGCCACTGAAGCCGCGGGATTGGCGGACCTCCCACAGGCATGCCGCCGAACGCTGTCACCCTCAGAGTGACCAGTAGGCCACCTCCCGCGGCTTGCCGCCCCAGGCATGCGCTTGCTGTGCTGGTTCCTGGAGCCACCCCTGCGTGAAAGCAATGGCAGACAATCGTTTCTTGCCTTTTTTCATGTAGACGCCATACCATGGCAAGCGTGCAGCCTGCTCTGCTCAGCTCATCGACACCACCACTGTTGTGTTCTGGGTGCTGCTGGCAGCAGATGGTGCAGTAGGACTGCTTACGGTTGACATACACCACTTTTGCTGCAACTCTGCTCTGCTGCTATTGTCTCAATAGCGAATTTCTCCATGTTTTCTGTCATGGGCTCCCGGGTACATGGGTACTTCCTGGGGAAATGTGCACGGTGCTAACTGTCGTCCTCCACCACTTCTGCTGCAACTCTGCTCCCCTGCTCTCATGAATCCACCTTGCAGGTCCTCTCTTTGTTCTCTATCAATATCTATTCTCGTGGCATCCATCGTCAGTCACCACTTCCGCTGCAACTCTGCTCTCCTGCAGACAAGCATGGAGCCCACTCAGATCACTGTGGCAGTTATGAGCATTGTAAACCCCTCGCGCATTATCCTGCAGTATGTGCAGAACCAGAACGTGCAAAAGCAGGCGAAGAGGCGATGGCAGCACGGTGACGAGAGTGATGAGGACATGGACACAGACTTCTCTGAAAGCACGGGCCCCGGCAATTTGGACATCCTGGTGGCAATGAGGCAGGTTCATGCTGTGGAACGCCGATTCTGGGCCCGGGAAACAAGCACAGACTGGTGGGACCGCATAGTGTTGCAGATCTGGGATGATTCCCAGTGGCTGCGATGACTTGCTTTCCCCTGCCCTGAAGTGCCAGAATACCAAGATGAGAGCAGCTCTCACAGTTCAGAAGCGAGTGGCGATAGCCTCTGGAAGCTTGCAACACCAGACAGCTACCGGTCAGTCGGGCATCAATTTGGAGTTGGCAAATCTATTGTGGGGGCTGCTGTGATCCAAGTAGCCAATGCGATCACTGAGCTGCTGCTATCAAGGGTAGTGACTCTGGGAAATGTGCAGGTCATAGTGGATAGATTTGCTGCAATGGGATTCCCTAACTGTGGTGGGGTGATAGATAGAACCCATATCTCTATCTTGGGACCGGAGCACCAAGGCAGCCAGTACATAAAACTCAAGGGGTACTTTTCAATGGTGCTGCAAGCACTGGTGGATCACAAGGGACGTTTCAGCAACATCAACGTGGGATGGCCGGGAAAGGTACATGATGCTCACATCTTTAGGAACTCTAGTCTGTGTGAATGGCTGCAGCAAGGGACTTACTTTCCAGACCAGAAAATAACTGTTGGGGATGTTAAAATGCCTATAGTCAGGGGTAGGCAACCTATGGCACCTGTGCCGAAGGTGGCACACGAGCTGATTTTCAGTGGCACTCACACTGCCCGAGTCCTGGCCACCGGTCCGGGGGGCTCTGCATTTTAATTTAATTTTAAATGAAGCTTCTTAAACATTTTAAACACCTTATTTACTTTACATACAACAATAGTTTAGTTATATATTATAGATTTATAGAAAAAGACCTTTTAAAACCATTAAAATGTATTACTGGCATGCAAAGCCTTAAATCAGAGTGAATAAATGAAGACTCGGCACAGCACTTCTGAAAGGTTGCCGACCCCTGCTATAGTTATCCTTGGGCACCCAGCCTACCCCTTAATGCCATGGCTCATGAAGCCATACACAGGAACCCTGGACAGTAGTCAGGAGCTGTTCAACTATAGGCTGAGCAAGTGCAGAATGGTGGTAGAATGTGCATTTGGACACTTAAAAGTGCGCTGGCGCAGTTTACTGACTTGGTTAGACCTCAGCAAAACCAATATTCCCATCGTTATTACTACTTGCTGTGTGCTCCACAATATGTGTGAGAGTGTGGGGGAGACGTTTATGGCGGGGTGGGAGGTTGAGGCAAATTGCCTGGCTGCTGATTAGGCACAGCCAGACACCAGAGTGGTTAGAAGAGCACAGCAGGGTGTGCTGCGCATCAGAGAAGCTTTGAAAACCAGTTTCATGACTGGCCAGGCTACGGTGTGAAAGTTCTATTTGTTTCTCCTTGATGAAAACCCACCCCCTTCATTTCACTCTACTTCCCTGTAAGCCAACCGCCCTCCCCCCTTTGATCACCACTTGCAGAGGCAATAAAGTCATTGTTGTTTCAAATTCATGCATTCTTTATTAATTTGTCACACAAA
This sequence comes from Trachemys scripta elegans, assembly GCF_013100865.1. NCBI lineage: Eukaryota > Metazoa > Chordata > Testudines > Emydidae > Trachemys > Trachemys scripta. The sequence goes on from NC_048301.1 coordinate 141,753,939, forward strand.
TGGGGGAATAACTGCCAAGGTAGCCCGGGAGGGGTGTGGGAGGAGGGGAGGAGGGAAGGACAAGGCCACACTGCACTTCAAAACTTATTGAATGCCAGCTTTCTGTTGCTTGGGCAGTCTTCTGGGGTGGAGTGGCTGGGTGCCCAGAGGCCCCCCACCGCGTTCTTGGGCATCTGGGTGAGGTGGCTATGGAACTTGGGGAGGAGGGCGGTTGGTTACACAGGGGCTGAAGTAGCAGTCTGTGTTCCTGCTGCCTTTCCTGCACCTCAACAATACACCGGAGAATATCAGTTTGATCCTCCAGCAGCCTCAGCATTGCTTCCTGCCTCCTCTCATCACGCTGACCCCACCTATCATCTTGATCCCTCCACCTCTTCTCTTGCTCCTGCCACCTGTCCTCGCGTTCATTTTCTGCTTTCGTGCACTCTGACATTGTCTGCCTCCAAGCATTCTGCTGGGCTCTTTCAGTGTGGGAGGACTGCATGAGCTCAGAGAACATTTAATCACGAGTGCATTTTTTTCGCCTTCTAATCTTCGCTAGCCTCTGGGATGGAGATAATACGGGGAGCATTGAAACATTTGCAGCTGTGGGAGGAAAAAAAGGGAGAGTAGTATTTAACAAGACACATTTTAGAGAACCCATTGTTCGCTAAAATGTGTAGACTCTTTCACGGTGAACCAAGCTGTTAACATTACATAGCACATGTGCTTTCTTTACAAGGTCACATTTTGCCTCTTATATTGAGGGCCTGCCGGTTTGGTGTGAGAGATCACACACGCAGGGCTGGCAGGCAACAGAATTTGGCTTGCAGGCAAACATGGTAAGCCACAGTCTTTTGGCTTCTTTAACCTTCATAATGTGTGGGAATGGTTTCAAACAGCAGCGCCCTCATTTCCTATACCGAGCACCCGTTGGGTTGGCCATTTAAAAGGAGGGCTGCGGTGTTTGGGTTAACGTGCAGCACAAACTCAACTAACCCCCCACCAATTCTCTGGGATGATCGCTTCACCCCTCCCCCCGCCATGCGGCTAACAGCAGGGATAATTTCTGTTCAGCCACAGGCAAAGAGCCAAGCAGGAACGGCCACCTCTGAATGTCCCCTTACTAAAATTCCTGTTTCAACCAGGTGACCATGAATGATATCACTCTCCTGAGGATAACACAGAGAGATAAAGAGGATTTCCACTCCATCCCCATATATGTTAACAGACTTTTCCTGTAGCTGTACTGGCCGCGAATGCATCCCAAGTCTTCAGGGCAAATCAAACATTAAACACGCTTGCTTTTAAACCACGTATTATATTTACAAAGGTACCCCCCCCCCGTAGTGGGGTGAACACCCGCTCCAGCCCTGAGGGGGGTTGGAAAAGCCCTGCAGAGGGCTGGGGCTGAGTAAAGGAGCAAAACCCTGGCTGACTGGGGAAGTGGCTGCAGCTGGGGCCATGCCCCAAACGGAGCAACTCAGCCTGATAAGAAGGCCAGGGCAGGCAGAAGCAGAGGAGTCTCCCTCTGACAGGAGAGAGAGACAGGCCTGGCTGCAGGGGGCTCACGGGGCACCTAGAGTGAGGCAGGGCTGGGGAAAGGCCTTAGGGGCTGGGAAGCCCTAGGCCAGCAACCCTCCAGGCTGCAGGGCCTGGTCCTAGGCCCATATAGGTATTGGGGTTGCAGAGGGGCAGCCTGAGGGTGGGTAAAGGCAGCCAGTCCAAACCCCTTGTTGCCTGTGATGATTGGCTGATAGACGGCAGTCTGCCCCAGGGCGCGGGGGCTAGATGGTGACTGGCAGTAGCCATGACTGAGGTGACATTGGGAGAGGGGTGGGGGTTCCCCTGGGTGGGGAGACCCACAGAGAGAGTGGGGTACTGCCGGGGGGGCAGCACCTAAGCCAAGGGCACTGGGGTCCGGGAGGGACATGGGGGCCAATGACAGGTGGGACACCTGGCCTGCAGAGGGCGCTCCGGATGCTGCGTGAGCTAATTCCTGAGACGACCAGCAGGAGGTGCCGCACGGATGAGTCTGCACCTGATTACACCCCCCCCACCTTCAAGGTCCGGGAGCCTGCTTTGGGTGGGTTGGGAGGGTATTGGCTCCAGGGTGATAAACAGTTCCTGGCTGTTGGGGAAAACGGTTTCTCCACTTGCTTGCTGTGCACTATCTTCAACATCCTCCTCCTCCTCTTCTTCCTTGTCCCCAAAATCCGCATCTCTGTTGCATGAGAATCCATTGACCGAGTCCACGCACAGGGGTGCGGCAGTTGTAGGGGCACCCCCTAGAATGACATGCAGCTCATCATAGAAGCGGGATGTCTGGGGCTCTGACCCGGAGCGGCCGTTTGCCCCTCTGGCTCTTTGGTAGGCTTGCCTCAGCTCCTTAAGTTTCATGCGGCTCCACAAGTTTCATGTGGGTCCCTGTTATAGCCTCTGTCCTTCATGCTCTTGGAGATTTTTTTCAAATATTTGGGCATTTTATCTTTTGGAACGGAGTTCTGATAGCATGGATTCCTCTCCCCATACAGCGATCAGATCCAGTACCTCCCGTTCGGTCCATGCTGGAGCTCTGTTGCGATTCTGGGACTCCATGGTCACCTGTGTTGATCAGCTCGCCACGCTGGCCAAACAGGAAATGAAATTCAAAAGTTGGCGGGGCTTTTCCAGTCTACCTGGCCAGTGCATCTGAGTTGAGACCGCTGTGCAGAGCGGTCACAATGGAGCCCTCTGGAATAGCTCCCGGAGTCCAATACCGTTGAATTGTGTCCACACTACCCCAAATTTGACCGGCAAGGTCAATTTCAGCGCTAATCCCCTCGTCAGAGAGAGTACAGAAATTGATTTTAAGAGCCCGTTAAGTCGACAAAAATGGCTTCATCGTGTGGACGGGTGCAGGGTTAAATCGATTTAACGCTGCTAAATTCGACCTAAACTCGTAGTGTAGACCAGGGTTTAGTGTAAAGACTCCAAGAGAATCCACCACATCCCTCGGTGAGTTGTTCCAGTGGTTAATTCCCCCCACGGCTAGAAAGTCATACCTTATTTCCAGTTTGAATTTGTCTCCCTTCAGCTTCCAGCCATTGGATCTTGTTAGACCTTCTTCCGCTCGATTTAACAACCCTCTGAGAAATCTCCCCACATGGGTAATGCGGTCAAGTCACCTCTTAACCTTCTCTTGGAAAAGCAAAATAGATAGAGCTCCTTCAATCTCTCAAGTTAGGGTGATTTAAGGAGTGTTGAGTGTAAGACATGGGAGGTAATTGTCCCACGCTACTCGGCATTGGTGAGGCCTGAGCTGGAGTGTTGTGTCCAGTTTTAGGCACTACACTTTAAGATGGATGTGGCTAAACTGCAGAGAATCCAGAGGAGAGCCACAAAAATGCTAAGAGGTTTAGAAAAACTGACCTGTGAGGAAAGGATGGAAGAACAGGGCACGTTTAGTCTTGAGAGGAAGGCTGAGGGGGGACCCGATAACAATCTTCAAAGATGTTAAGGGCTGTTATAACAAGGACAGTGATCAATTGCTTGCCATGTGCACTGAGGGCAAGACAAGAAGGAATTGGCTTAGTTTGTAGCAGGGGCATTGTAGGTTAGATATTAGGAAAAACTTTCTATCTCTAAGGCTAGGTTAGCCCTGGGACAGGTCACTAGGGAGGATGTGGAATCCCCATCATTGGAGGTTTTTAAGAGCAGGTTGGACAAACCCCTGTCAGGGACAATCTAGGTTTTCTGGGTCCTACCCAGTAGTGTAGCTGTGGGGGGAGTGGGGCAGAGGCCGCTCCCGCACTGAGCACAAGTGGCGCCTTGTCAATTTCTTGGAGCCTTTTTAATTATTACTCACCCGGCGGGGCTCCAGGTCTTCGGCGTCATTTCGGCGGCTGGCCCTCACTCACTCCGGGTGTCTTTGGTGGCACTGAAGGACCCGCCACCGAAATGCTGCCAAAGACCCGTAACGCTGCCGGGTGAGTAAAAGCACCACCCCGTCAGTAAAAGTGCCACAGCGGGTGGTGCCAGTTTTTTTGATTGTCCCCCCGTTCCCTCCACCTGGCTACGCCACTGATCCTACCTCAGCGCAGGGGGCTGGACTATTTGGTCTCTTGAGGTCCCTTGCAGCCCATCATTTCTATGATTTCTGAACGGTGGAAGCCAGACCTGGGCACAGTCTCCAGTAATGGTCTCCTCTAGGCTGTCTATAGAAGTGACACCCCCCTCCCAGTTCCGACTCAGTACTTTCCTCTTTATAGATCATCCTGTGACTCTCTTAGCTACAGCCATGCTCTGGGATCCCTTGGTCAGCTGGTTCACCACCGAGACTAAGGCTGCAGTCTTGTCATGGCATCTTTGATCCAACATCACGGTGCAGTGGTGGGAAATGAGGTTTAGAGTCACAGGTGTGAAAATTCAATGATACCTCTTTAAATCCTATAGACATAAATCCCTCCTCCATGCCCTGCCGAGGGGCAGCCTCCAGAAGCAACCTCTGCCCTAGCAGAAAACCCCTAATCCTGGCCTGGTGCGGAGGGGGGCTCTGGGAAGGGTGGAGGAGCTGGAAAGCAAACCCACCCCACACTGTCCATGCAGTGGTGACTCCTGCTCCACCAGTTTGCCTTGGATGCCTCCCCAAACGTGCTCGGCCTGAGTGGGGCTGCGACCCCGTGAGCCAGGGTGCAATGCCCAGAGTGGGAAGCCGGGCCCAGTCCATAGTCTAGGAGAACTCTTGGATTCCCTGCTGATGCTGATCTCTCACATAGCAGCATCTGTGGGTCACCTTTTCTACCATCTCTGGTTGGCTAGAACACTCTGTCCCACCCTGGTGGACAAAGACCTCAGTAATTCACCTATTCACCACCTCTTGGCTGGACTACGGTAATGTGATAGACCTGGTCATGAAACCAACGGTGTTTAGAAAACACCCTCTCCAGCTCTTCCCCCGGGCCTCCCCTCTGCATCAAAGGTATTGAGATACTTGGCTTGGCTCAGCACATCCAGCATGTCATCAATTCTTGGCATGGGGCATGCATCTGTTACAGTGACAGCATTGAGTTTTCTATAGTCCACACAAAATCTAACAGTGCCATCCCTTTTGAGGACCAAGACCACAGGGGAAGTCCACGCACTGTCAGTTTCCTTAATCACCCCCAAGTCCAACATGCTTTGTATCTCATGTGACAGACTCAGACCAGTGGGGTACAGGAGTCTGGTAGAGGGCAAATATCACTGGATGAGTAGTTTTCTGTTCCCTGAGTGACCAGAGCAGGGGCCTGCACTAGAGTAATCAGGAACCTGCTAGAACCAGGTAAGGCGGGCAGGCTAATTAGGACACTTGGAGCCAATTAAGAAGAAGCTGCTAGAATCAATTAAGGCAGGCTGATCAGGGCACCTGGGTTTTAAAAAAGGAGCTCACTTCAGTTTGTGGTGGGAGTATGAGGAGCTGGGAGCAAAAGGCCTGAGGAGCTGAGAGTGAGAGGGTGTGCTGCTGGAGGACTGAGGAGCACAAGCATTATCAGACACCAGGAGGAAGGTCCTGTGGTGAGAATAAGGAAGGTGTTGGGAGGAGGCCATGGGGAAGTAGCCCAGGGAGTTGTAGCTGTCATGCAGCTGTTACAGCAGGCACTGTAGACAGCTGCAGTCCACAGGGCCCTGGGCTTGAACCTGGAGTAGAGGGTGGGCCTGGGTTCCTCCCAATTGACCTGGACTGTGGGTTCTTCCAGGCTTCTGGGCTGTTCCCCAACCCACATGGTGAATCTCTGAGGCAAGAAAATCTGCCAATAAGCGCAGGACCCACCAAGATAGAGGAGGAACTTTGTCACACTCAGCATAAATTTGCTCCTTCACCTTCCTGGTGGCCCTATAAGGCCTGGAAAGGGGGAGGGAGAGGCTGTGTCCCTTTTGTGAGGATTCTATGGGACAGCAAGTGTGTCCTCCCTGGTTTATTGGAAAATACCTCACTGTACTTTTGCAGCATTGACAATGCTTCCTCCCATTCGACTGGTGTCAGCTCACTACAGATTTCCATACTTTCCAGGGTTGACCCATCTTGGCATTCAGCCATCAGATGAGTGAGTGGGTGTGCCTCAGTTTCCCCTTTGACACAACACATCGTGTTTACTTTGGCCACTCTACTGTGATAGGCCTTGAGTCTGTTTACATGTACCAATTTGGGTACTGCATCATCCAGGGGCTTTTTAACTTTATAAGTGTCCACACTTGCCACTTCCACCACTTCAAAGGGCCCCTCCCAGGAGTTTTGCATCTTTAACTTTTTTGCAGGGCTGAGAACCATGACCAAATCTCCTGCGTCAAAAGTGCGTTACAAGTATTTTTATCATACCACGCCTTTTGCTTGGCCTGACTGCTCTGGAGGTTGTTTTGGACAATTTCCATCATGTCTTTCAACTCCCTCCTGAACTGCTGGACATACTTAGTCACGGGTTCCTCCCTTACCGTGTTGCATCCTTCCCAGGTATCCCTGATGAGGAGAGGTCCCCTCACTTTCCTCCCACACAGAAGGTCAAACAGGGAAAATCCCATGGACTCTTGGGGTACCTCCCTGTAGCCATACAGCAGGAAGGGCAATAACTCGTCCCAACTTTGGCCCCTTTTCTTGGCATAAATCCCCAGCATGCATTTTTAGGATCCCATTGAACCTTTCCACCAGCCCATTGGCCTGGGGCTGGTAGGGGGCTGTCTTAAGCTGTTTCACTTCACAAACCTTCCATAGCTCATTGAACAACTGTGACATAAAATATGCCCCCCGCTCTGACAAAATCTCCTTAGGGAAGCCCATCCTGCTGAATATGGTGAGCAGAGCTCTTGCAACTGTCTCAGCTTCTATGTTAGACAGCGTGATTGCCTCAGGATACCGAGTGGCGAAATCCACCGCCACTAAGATATACTTCCCCCCTCTGAGTAGGGTGCGGGATAGGACCCACTATGTCCATTGCCACCCTTTGGAATGCCTCCTGGATGACAGGCAAGGGAGGTAGTGGAGTCTTCTGGGGTCCCCCCAGTTTCTTCCTTTCCTGACACCACACAAGTCCTACAATAATTCCTCACATCATTCTGTATCCCTGGCCAGTAGACATTCCTCCTCAGCCTGTCATACGTCCTCTGTACCTCAAGTGACCAGCAAAGGGACTGTCGTGCGCTACCAGCACTAATTCCCCCCGGTGTTGGCTAGGCACAACTAACTGCTTATAGGGTTGGTCGGGGCCTTGGTTTTTCCCTACAGGGACCTCCCGTCCTCTTCAAAAAACTTCTCCCCCCTCCCTTCTTGGAGTTCCCTCCGAGATACACTTTCTTATGCTCTCAAGGGAGGGGTTAGCCATTTGTTAAGCTGTGAATTCCTGACAGACAGCTCTTGAGATAGAGACAGAGAGACTAGGCACTGACTGCATATCCCCAGTCCCCACCCCTGGGAGCCTGTTGTCTTCAGTCAGGCAGAGGCGGCTCTGCCTCGCCCATACTTGGAAGCATCCTGCCTCCCTGCACTGTCATGTCAATGGGACCCTCCCCCACCTCCTCTGTGGGTTCCAAGGTCCCGACCCTGTTTCTGGGGATTCCCTCCGAATGACCCACCCCCATGTTCTCTGGGGCAGGACGTGTTAGCTGTTTGGCTGCATCAGACTGACAGTCATCAGGTGGGACAGCCTCCTCACCGACAGGCAGTTCTCTCTCCTTCCCCTCTGGGAGCCCCTCACAGCCTTTCTTCATGCTGCGAGTTACCACACTAACAGTCCTAGTTTTACTGAAAAAAAATCATTTCCCAGGAACATGTCTGCAGGGATGTCCTCAAGCATCCCCACCAGTAAATCACCTTCCATACCTTCCCACTCCACACGAACCTTTGCCAGGGGCACAGGGAACCTTTGCGGCCCCATCCCCTTAATGTGGGTCGCCTGCCCCATCAAAACACTAGCATCTGTGTAAGGGGACTGTTGCCCCCTTACTAACACTCAGTGGGGGGGGTTGGTTGCTAGCTCCCAGCACTAAAAGGGGAGGGGTCGATGACAAATCAGGAGCCTGAGACTGACAGTCCCCAGGGGCAATGGGGAGAGGCCAATGCTCCAGATCAGCCTGATTGACAGGGCGGGCAGCTAATCAGAGAGTCAGGAGGCCGGGGGGGGTCCCGTCCTGGTGTGAGCTGGACTGGCCTGGGTCAGACAGAGTGGGGCCGAGCTAAGGAGAGAGCAGGGGCCCGAGCTGAGCTGGGAAGCAGAGCTGCAGCCCCAGAGCCAGAGCACGGCCCAGAGAGAGCAGAGCTGTGCTGGGGGCAGAGCTGCAGCAACCAGAGCCAGAGGGGCCAGACGAGCAGCCCAGGGAGCTGGAGGCAGAGCAGCAGCTGCAGCCGTGCTGAGGCCGAGTGGAGCTGGAGCCGGGGCTGGCGCCGTCCGGAGCCGGGTGCGGTGAGCAGCTGGGGAGAGGAGGGGGACCCTGGGCAGTGGGCCCAGCACAGGGAGACGCCTCAGCCAAGAGGCTCTGCAGGCCAGACTCGGAGGAGATCGTAACCCCGACTGGGCAGGGGCGACGCTGGGGAAAAAGGGTCCTGCCACCTAGAGCCTGAGGGCGTGTGGCCACCGCCAGAGCAAGTGTCCAACCCGCAGCGTCTCTGCAGCACGGCCAGGGCCTGAGAAGGAGCCTGGGACCTACAAGGAACAGCCTGTGACCTGCCCTGACGTTCCAGAGACACTGGTTGTGATGCTCCCTGCCACAGAGCGGGGTGACGTGTTTCCTTTAACCTTTCCCATTTTCCTTATTCTTTTTTTAAATTAATTAAACAACTTGTATTTGCTTTAAATTGTATGAAATGATCAGTGGGTCAGGGAGGTGCCCAGTGCAGAGAGGGTACCCCGGAGTGGGGACACCCTAGCCCCTGTCCTGGGTGACCACAGCAGGGTTGGGGGTCGAGCCCCCCAGGAATCCTGGGCCCAGCCTTGTCGGGGTTTATGAGGACTCTGCCAGACAGGAGAGTGGAAGGGAAGTCCTCAAGGGCAGGGAGGCCTCTGGGTAAAGGAAGTGGGAGCGAGGACTCGGATCCTTTCGCTAGCCCACTTCACCGGGGTAGTGCAGAAGCCAGGAAAGTTCCCCACAATAGTGGGACCATTTCCCCCGCTTACATTTGGAACCACACTTGGTCGAACCATGGGACAAGGGAGGTTTACTCTCCTTTAATTTGGGACAGCTGCTTTTCAGGTGCACTGGGGAATTGTAATAAAAGCAGCTTCTGGGATCCCCTGGTTGTCCAGGAGTCCTGAGGCGAGTAACAGGGGAATGGGGAGGTGGATGCCCAGCCTCCTTTTCCCCAGGGGTAAAATGGTGATTTTGCTTTTCCCCAACCCTGTACCCCTCGACAGTGGTTTATGTTTAATTGCAGCTTGTGATTGCTCGTAAGAGTCTGCAAACTCAGCCAATCCCGCCACTGCATCCACCTTTTTGTCCCACAAATACTGTTTTACATCCTTACTGCACATATTCAGGAATTGTTCCCGAGTAACCAAATCACACATTCCTTCAAAGCTTGTAATGCCTTTTCCCCTCACCCACTTATCTAACAAATCTCTCATTTCATTTACATAAGCCACATTATTCAATCCAGATCCCCTCTTAAGACTCCTTAATTTAACCCTGTAGGTTTCAGGTGTAATCTGAAACTGTTTCAAAAAATTTACCATAGTTTGAAGCATCATCAATAGGCATCTTATTGAATATGTCCAGAGATCTGCCAGTCAATTTTGCTATCAATGTGGTCATCTTTTGATCTTCAGGGATGGCATGGAGGGTGCACAGTCTCTCAAAGGTGATTGAAATATTCAGCGATATCGCTGGATTCATCATACTGTGGACATAGTTGCTCCCATTTGTGGATTTTTGGGGAAGTACAGCCAGCAGCTGGAGGGTTTTGTCCCTTCCCCTCCATAACAGCCAGTTCATGCTTCGGGGCCTCAATCTGGGCCTGTATTTCTCAGTCTCTCGACTCCAGGGCTCTTTTTTCCCTGGCTTCCTCTGCACTAATTTCCATCTGTTTTAATTCCATCTGTCTTTTTATGTTCATTTTCTTTCTCAGCCATTTGCAACCTGTGCTGTTCTAGGCTTTTTTGCATTTCACTCTTGCTCATGTTGATGATTTTCCTGCCTCTATTCCCTTCCCCGAAATAAGCAAACAGGAAATAACAAGCCAGCAACCACTTTGTCTGTTCTCCAGCCACCGCACCCAAAACTCACTTAAAATCACTACCAGTATCTCAAAGCAATCAGCTGTGCACAGATCCTGCTCGACTACGCCCCTGTGATGGTACGGATCACAGAAACCACCTTGAGAATTGCCACCTGATGTGCTGAGACTACTTCTGAGCCTGTTTTCCCTGGCAGCTTGGGCTTTCAGTGCCCTGCCTGGTTGTGCCAGGCACGCTAGCCTGCTACAAACAGAGACCCAGGTCTGAACAACGTCCCCCCCCCAAAGCTGCAGGCTTAACTGAAAACAGCTTAAGTGCTCCTATCTCCAGCACTCAGATGCCCAACTCCCAATGGGGTCCAAACCCCAAAGAAATCCATTTTACCCTGTATAAATTGTTTGCCCTCTATACCACTGATAGAGAGAGATGCACAGCTGTTTGCCCCCCTAGGTATTAATACATACTCTGGGTTAATTAATAAGTAAAATTGATTTTATTAAATACAGGAAGTAGGATTTAAGTGGTTCCAAGTAATAACAGACAGAAAAAAATGAATTACCAAGCAAAATAAAATAAAACACGCATGTCTAATTCTAATACTGTAAGAAAGTGATTAGAGATGAAATCTCACCCTCAGATATGTTCCAGTAAGCTTCTTTTACAGACTAGGCTCCTTCTAATCTGGGTCCAGGAATCACTCACACCCCTGTGGTTACTGTCCTTTGTTCCAGTTTCTTTCAGGTATCCTTTGGGGTTGGAGAAGCAACCTCTTGAGCCAGCTGAAGACAAAAGGAGGGGTCTCCCAGGGCCTTAAATAGACTTGCTCTTGTGGGTGGAGACCCCCTCCTCTCTCCTATGCAGAATCCAGCTCCAAGATGGAGTTTTGGAGTCACATGGGCAAGTCACATGTCCATGCATGACTCAGAACTTTACAGGTGGCAGCCATTGTTCACATGCTACCTTGAGCATCCCCAGGTAGACTTCTTATGTGGATTGGAGTCTTCTAAGGCTCCATTATCCATTAAGTGTTTCTTGATGGGGAATTTAACTTGCAAATTCCTGTCTTAAGAAGCTGACCAACAGCCTTACTGAGTACACTGTCAACATTCATAACTTTGAATACAAAAATGATAGATGCATACAAATGGGATGAATATATTCAGCAGATCATAGCCTTTGCAGAGATATGTTACATGGAATATGTAGCATAAAACATATTTCAGTTATGTCATATAAAACTTCATAAGCATATTTCTATAAAGCATGGTGAGGTGCAACATCACATGGTAGTTGTGATTACAACTTGAATACATTTCATTCAGACTGTAAAAGGAATCCCTGGGCTGAATAGGAAGTGACTAAAGACCAGGAGCTGAGAATATCCAAGGATTTTCCAGTGACGGTCATTTTCCTAACGGGAATCAAGTTCATCGTCCTGCCCTGCCCCAATACACAATCATCTGGCTAGGCTGAATGCACGAGAGCAGTCTGGGTGCTCTAAAGCCCGTCCCATTGTGCTTTTGTACACTAGGTATTCCCTAAAATGTATCCCAAAAGCCTCCAGCCCCAGCCAGAACGCTGACTTAGGAAACTCACCACGCTCTGTACTGTATGCACAAGGGGAGACTCATCAGCAGGATGGGAAATGGGGGAGAGGGACAGTTTCCAACACCCTTCTTGGGCTTCCTTTTTCATTTTACCTCGTTCTAGAAAGAGAAGGAGAGAACAATCCCCCTGGACTAACACTAATGATCATTTACTATAAGGAGAGCTTTATGAATGCTTGTCACGGCCCTCCAAGGTCTTTGTTATGGTGCAAGGAGACCAGAGGCCGAGTGACCAGCTCAGCTTTACAGCGGGGGAGCGGGGGTGTCGAGTGCAGCTGGAAGACTTGCTATTTAAAAAAGAAACCAAGAGCTGCTTTGAAAAAATGTCTTGATATTTTATCATTAAGGAGACACAAAATGAACCACCAGCCCTCTACCTAAATGGTAATTTAGGAACTTTAATGAGACTATCTGGGAAACACATTTCTCTAGGACCTGAAAGCCCATAGTAGGCTTGAGGAATGACTGTGGGTGACCCTACGCCATGGACTGCTTAGATTAATTATGTCATGGAAGTGATGATATAGGCCTTATAGCACTGAAGTGCCTGGACTTCTTGTCTTTCCTGAGTGGCACAGACATTATGTCACACTGCTTAGCGGACGCAGCTTTCCAACAGCAGTCGCTCCAGTGCCAAACACCGAGAGAATATAACCCCTTTACTCCCACGTGAGAGTCCTGTTTACACATCTCTGGCATGTCAGGGTACAATCCAGGCTAATGAGCAGCTCTGTCACCTCCTGGCCCTGCAGCCTTGAGTGTCTTACAAAGTCTCACTGAAATAACGCCCACCTAGGCGACTCACAAACAGCCTAAGAGCGTGCAACTCACACCCTGAGTGTGTGTGTGTAACTGCAGCCTGCTAACCACATCTGGGTTACACTCTAGCTCTCACCAGCCTGGGTTATACAGCAGGGTGACCCTAACACACACCCAGTCTTAGATTTTCTCCCAGAAATCTATCCTGTACTGCCCAGCTCTCTCCTGGACACTACAAATCATATTTAGTCCATTATTCCTGTAAGATTATTCCTGTGCACACAAATTACCACCCCAAACCAGAGTTACCCAGACACTTCCATTCAAACACACTAGACTAGATAAAAGAATAAAACAAGTTTATTAATTACAAAGAGAGAGATTTGAAGTGAATCCAACTCATGAGGAATAAAAGTCAGAAATGGTTACAAAGATGAAACATGGACTAGTACCTAATTTAAACTATATCTTATTCAAGCAAAGTTTCTCACCACCTGCTTTCGGCTGCCTTCCAGATCAAACTGTGTACGTCAGGCCCTCTTCCTCGGCATCCAGTGAATACTTCCTGTCTCTCTTCAGGTGCAGTGAATGCCATGGGCAGGGAAGGAGGGGTTGACCCTCCTTTTTATAGTTTCAGTCTCACTCTTGAAAAACATTTCCAGCTGGGCACTAGGACACACAGAGTTTATGTGGAAGGATGTTCACAGCTGGCTTTTCTTCACACGATTGAGCTTCCTTTGTTTTCCTTCCTTCTTGATGACCGTTTACGGCCTAAAGACAAACTCAGGCAAGGACATTCCTTTCTTGAGACCTCATTTGGTTGCCAACTTCTGCATGAGCAAGGCTGTGGGGTTGGGAACACAGGTCAGTATCATCATACAGGGAAATCTTATAAAGCTTTACATGCAATGTTGAGACACATAGCTTATCAGGACAATACTGATCAACAACTTGTGAGTTTTCGAATTATACCTCACAAGGCATACTTTGTACAAAGATTATTACGATAGTACGTAGGGTGTGAATACAGGAACGTATTTGGTCCCAGCCTCATTACTACATGTGGCAGGGAGTTCCTCAGGCTAAACCTGCAGAACAGAGACATTTATTTTTTCTTTTTCAATCAGATTTAAAAGTGATTTCATTTCCTTGTGTGGTGTGGAAGGTAGGACAGCACAGCCCCTGTCACTCCCACAAACACACACCCACAGTATTGAGAGACAGTTTGAAGTGACCTGAGACTTCAGACCAGGCAGGCGAATGACTCTGAGAACTTGGTTTTATTGGAAGTAACCCAGTAGCACCTCAAGGCCCCAACTGAGATCAGGGCCCCCATTGTGCCGGGCGCTGCACAGATCCTGGCCGAGAGCGAGCCCCTGCTGTGCCGAGCGTGGGTCAGACACCGGCCTAGAACGGGCCTCCTGCTCTAACCCACTAGACCCCACTCCCTTCCACAGCTCCTGGGATAGAGTCCAGGAGTCCTGGCTCCCAGCCCTGCTACGGACACTCTGGTTGGGAGGTTTTAAGTTCAAGGGGCATCAGGATATGGATTCGGAGCATCCCACATAATGTTGCCACTTGGATGATTTTTAACTGGCCTGGCACTTTTTGTCCTGCCTTGCCTGTTGCCAGTGAAAAGATTTAACGTCTGGGGGTTTGATGTCCCTCTGCCAGACGTGAGTGTGGACAGCCACACGTGCAGTGAATTTGTATCTATCATGCAGGACACGTGGCCGGGTGTGCAGCTGGCCCTGCTCAGCCTGTTGAACCACGGCAGTTTCTCTCAGCGCCAGGACGTGAGCTGGACTCACAGCTCACCAACAGGGAGGGGCAGGAGCAGGGTGGGAGAGGCAGAGTCTCCTGGGAGGGGATGCTGGGGGGAAGGCTCCCTCCTGGGCTGAATCTCCTGGGAGGCGCCGGGTGTGGGGGTTAATGATGGGCAGCTGTGGGGAAAGGGGCCAGAGCCTCACCGCTGTTCACCACTGAACATCTCTTCTATTCACCCAACGGGAATGTCATTTATCCTTTATGTATTTGTTAGAATCTCACCAGGGCAGGAGAATGCAGCTCTGAGGATCTGTCATTTCCTAACAGAACACAGTAATACCTATATAGGGGTTCAGGGGTTTGTGGGGGTCGATTTTGTTGCCCTTTCACTCCGCGTTTTAGGTAGGCTTGGGACGGTGAGATTTTTAGCAGTAATTGTCAGCAAACATCAGTTTCACCGCACCCCCCCCCAAACCGAGGGAAAATGTTTCCGTCGATAACAATCAAAACATGCAGCTAGACAAAGAAAGAAAATTGCTCCTGGAGAACTTTCTAGTGTCCCACCTTATTGTGTAGAAAATTTGTGGCTGTGTGGATGTCACTGGGGCTGCTTTCAGGATAATTACTTTGTGCAATTTGACATGTGATGTCGACAGTTTGTGTTTTTAGAAGTTATAAGTAGGCTTGGCAGAATTCTTTTTTAAAATAATTTCCATGCACAGTACTGTTTATTTCTAAGCAAAAGTTTTTGATTTTTATTCATTTAAATTTTCAGTTGTGGAAAATTACTGAGGGGAGGGGAATCAAACCCTAATTCTGTAAAGACAACAGACATTGATTTTAAAAGGTCACATTTTATAACTATTCAAATACAAATTATTAACAGCACGTGTCAAAATATACGAAGTAAATAGCCTTAAATCAAACTCCAATATGTTCTCAAGCAGAAAATTTCAATTATTAGCGATGGAAATATTTTGCCAGCAGTTTGCCTGTGTGTGATGAATTCAACATTTACCAATAAAAATCCATCCTTCCCAGCATAGCTATAAAGCTTTAACTTTTTGAATCTCAACCTCTACTGCCATTAAATAACTGTCGGACCTTCCCATATGGCCTGACCCCCGACACACACGAATTCCCACAACTGGGATCATTTAAATTGATAAAAATGGGGATGGGATGCTTAAAACCCATAATTTTCCACATCAAAATTTAAATCAATAGAATTCTAAAAAAAATGCCTAGAAAAATAACCTCAGTGTTCTCCATTCAAATTATAAAAAGGTAAATAGAACTGAGTAACGATTAGCTCTAGTTGGCACTAGGATCTCTTTTGTTGGTTGGGGGATGGGCAGTGGCCAGTCTCTCTGCATCTTGGAGGCGGCAAACATAAGGGGGCGGGGGTGGATCTGGCACAACCCAGAGGGAGGCAAAGCCAGGGTGTGTGTGCCAACCTTGGCAACTCATGCCGGTGGGGGAGGGGGACAAGGAGGAGGGCAGAGTGAGCATGCCCAGCTTTAGCAATTAAAATTTGGAGGTTCTGTGACCCATCTAGGGGAGCGCATGGGGGGCTATTGTTTGGGGGTATCAGAAGCAGGGGGGTTGCCAGCGGTTGCACTCTGGGTCAGGCGAGACCCCTCGCCTTCCACAGCATCCTCCATCATCTGCTTGTACTGGGGCTTGAAGAAGCCGAGCTGGAAGGGGGGAGAGGGGGAGAGACAGACAGACACAGGCTGATGGCCGAGCAGGGAGAGGGACGGGCTGTGGGAATCTCTGAAGGAAAGACCCTTGCCCCTCCCCCACCAGCAGGGAGAGCCACAGGCCCTGCCCCCAGGGTGATGGGCTGTAGGGAAGGGGTTAGAGCCCTGCCCCACTCACCTTGTAGAGGGCTGCAGTGATGAGAGCCAGCAGGACCAGGCCCCCCATGCCGCTGCCCATAATGATGGGCAGGTAGTTATAGGCCTCGGAGAGCTCCACCACCGTCTGCACCTGGGGGAGAGGAGCCGTGAGATGGGGACCCAGGAGTCCTCACCCTCACCCTCCCCACTCTAACACACCAGACCCCACTTCCTCCCCGAGCAGGGACAGGACCCAGAATTCCTGGCTCCCAGCTCTAACCACTAGCCGATGCTCTCTCTATCCCGGGTGCAGTCACTCTGGTACCTGGCGCTGGACGAATCCCTCCTTCTGGGTGTATTTCTCCTCCTCGTATTCAATCCGGGCCTCGCTCACCAGACTCACTTTCTGCTGCTGAATCTGGAACAGAGAAATTCACCGTCCCTGACTGGAAATGACACAAACCAGCCCAGAGCATCGTCCCAGGGGGACCCGGAGCAATTTACAGGCCGTTCACACAGGGGCAATCCCTTGCCCAGCACTGAAATGCAGCCACCTCTGGGGCTGTTCGCGTGGGGGGGATTCCTCGCCTGGGGCCGAGAGGCAGAGGCAGCTCTCGTACCTGGGAGACCCACTGTAAGCTGACGTTCCCTTTGATCATAAACTCCAGCGGTTGCTGCATTTCCAGGGAGGCGATTCTGCACCGGATCTTCTTACAGGTGGCCACGGAGCAGTTCTGGGGGTGGAAGGATATTGCTGGGTGAGTCAGGGGGCGCAGGGCCGGCTTTAGCAAGAGCAGGGCCCAATTCCTGGGGGCGTGGCTTGCCGCAAGCCCCGCCCCCAGGAATCGGGCTGCGCTCCGGCCGGAGCTCCAGCCGGGGTCGTGGGGCTTGGGTCTGGCCTGGAGCTGCTCAGCCGGGGCCGGGCTGGAGCTGAGCCGGGGGGCCGAACCCGAGCCGGACCGGACCCGAGCCGGGCCGGGGGGCCAGACACGGGCCAGACCTGAGCCAGGCCGGGGGGCTGAGCCGGGGGGCCGGGCCCGAGCCGAGCCAAGCCGCGGGGGCCGGGACGGAGCTGAGCCAAGCGGGCCGGGCCGGCGCCCCGGGGCCGGAGCTGCTGGGGCCGGAGGTGCTCGGCCAGGGCCGGACTGGGCCGCGCCTCCCCGGAGCACTTCTCACGTCCCCCTCCCACACTCCCGACTCAGCTTACCAGGTGCTGCCTGCCCGCCCCTGCTTCTTTTCAGACTTCCCACGAACCTCTGATTTGTGGGAAGCAGGGGCGGGGGAGAAGCAGGGGGCAGAGCGTGCAGGGGAGGGGAGGAGGGGGAAGTGAGCTGGGGGCGGGGTGGAGAGCTGTGGCGCGGGGCCCTCTTAGCGCGGGGCCCAATTCAGCTGAATCGGCTGAATCGGCCTAAAGCTGGCCCTGAGGGGGCGTGCAGGGGCTCAGCATGGCCATGAGGGTCTGGGTCTGTCTACAGCACTTGCTGTCTGTATTAGTGCAGAGGGAGAAGAGCTGCTGGGATCCGCACCGGTCTGTACTCACCAGCAGGGGGCGATCGCTCATCTGCTTCACAAAGTCCTTCGAACCGGGTGTTTCCACCTCACTGTTGCACTGAACCAGCTCGGGCTGTGGAGGGAGAGACACACAGTGTTAATTGGAGTAGGATTGGGACATGGGAACTTCCCCTCTAGGGGGCACCAGCACCAATCTGGCACCAGGGCACAGGACTGGCTGGTTCAGAGGCAGGGGCAGGGGTCTTTCCCCCAGACAGTCTGACCCAGCAGGGGGCGCTGTAGGGCAGAACAGGTGTCACTGGGCCCATCTCACACACACACACAAGGGCAGGGAGAGGCAGGTACCTTGGAGGGGACGACCTCAGAGGCGTCCCACACCCGGATCCCTCCCAGCTCCACGGGGAACTGGAACGTGACTGAGATGGGGACGCTTCGGTGCTGCAGGTTCTTGACCTGAAAGAAACAGACTCACCATAGAGCACTGCAGGAAGAGAACCCAGGAGCCCTGATCTCCAGCCCCTGCTCTGACCCTCAGACCCCACTCCCCTGCCAGAGCTGGGGATAGAACCCAGGAGTCCTGGCTCCCTCCCCGTCTCCACCCCTCCGTGCTCTAACCCACTAAGTCTAACTCAGGCAGTTCCACTCCCTCCCTCTTGCCCCGTCTCCCCCTTCACACTCTGAGGTGCCGGCCTCACCTTGTACGCATGTGTCACTGGCACGCTTGTCCCTGCCTCCTTGGCGGAGAAGCTGACGTACTTGGTCGACTCCTTCAGGCTGGGGAGGCAAAGGATGGAAAGAAGGAGAGAGGCAGGAGTGTGATGAATGGGGCTGGAGAGTGGGGGTGGCGTGTCATGTCCAGAAGGGGGTGCTGTGCTGCAAGAAAGGGCTCAGTAGGGGGCACTCTCCCCTTGCAGTCAGCGCTGGCACCTATGACCCCATGTGGTGCTAAGCGGCGCTGTCCTGCAGGGAACAGGATGTGGGCCCAGCAGGGGGCGCTCTCCCTTCTGTCTCCGCACTGACCTACCTGGTGAGGATGATCAAGATGCCGTACTTGACCAGCAGCTTCTCCTGTTGAGTTATGCTCTCGGTGATGGGGCCGCCATTGTCACTGGGCAGAGGGGGAGCAAAGGAGACAGATGTGAGGAGATGCAGCCAGTTAACTGTGCAAGGAGGCTGCACCACACTTCTCTGCACTGTCCTGCTCCATGTACAGGCCCCTCCCACTGCCCCCGAGCCCGCTCCCCGGCCCTACACAGCCCCCTCACCTGCTGGCGTTTGCCGTGATCTGCAGCCTGTCCCCCAGGTCGGCCTCAGAGGAGACATCAAAAGTGGCCACAAAGATGACCTGGAAAACATGGGGGCTGAGGGAGCAGTGGGCACGAGGTCTGGGGAATTGCCAGAGACTGCGGGGGTGGAGCAGGCATGGAAGATGGGGGGGGGGAGGGGGCTCTTGTATGAACTTAGATGGAATAAATGGTCCAAGAGCGGCAAAGGGAGTTAACATGACCCTGTCCCTGTCCAACATTAAACAGTGTTAACCTAGTTTGGGATCCAGAGACCTCAGCCGGCTCCGTGCTGTGGCAACACCCCGTTAACCATCATTTTAAGGACCCCAAATGGGGGAGGGAACAGCCCCTCCCTTTGTTCTTTTCTCCCCCAATGAGGCCTGATTTCCAGCCCCACAAGTCTGGCCCTTGGTTTCCAGCCCTGGCAGGGCCTGACCCCAGCCCCGGAGTGACCTCAGGGCTCTGTTTGTACTGACTCGCCGGGCTCCCCGGGGCACTTTCCCCAGCACATCTCTTGTCATGGGCTGGGCTGACCCCAGGGAACTGCCCCTCTCTGTTCCCAGCTGGACTCACCCCTGGGGAGTTCACAGGCCAGGGCCCGTCCCTACCTCGGCCCCGCTCCAGAAGATGGGGTGGTTGATGTGGCAGATGCTGTTCCTTTGAGATTGCTCCTCCAAGCCCTCCACTGAGCTGCACTTAATGGTCATGGCCATCCTGTTAGACTGAGCACAGGGGACCAGCCAGTGAGAGATGGAGCCACAGCGCCCCCTGCTGAGACCCCTGCCCTCTCCCTGCAGCACGACACCACTGGCCAAGCCCTCACCCACTCCCTGCAGTACGGCGCTCCAAACTGAGTTCCCAGCCAACTCCCCACTGCACGGTGCCCCCTGCTGACCTCCTGCCTGCGCCCTGCAGAGCAGCATCCCCTGACAAGTCCCATGCCCACTCCCTGCAGCACGGTGCCACCTGCAGAGGCTGCCCCTCATGCCCGGTGTGCATTGGGGTACCTGGAGCAGCAGGACCCGGCGGTAGGACAGCGCGGCCGGGTAGAAGAACTGCACCCTGGTGTTGTAGGAATTCTCCCCGTGGTTCTGGATGGAGACGGTGATGTTGAGTTCGGGGGTGACCCCCACCACCAGGGTGCTCAAGCTAAGGAGGGGAGAAAGGGGTGAGCTTCCTCAAGGCAGTGCCCTGGCTGCTCTGTGAACTTCTTCTAGCAGTGCCCAGCCAGGGACCCCAGTGCTGCAATCTTCACCACAGCAGTGCCCGCCACCCAGGATCCATCAGCACTGGAAATCCAAGGTGTGATCAAGCTGGATGGGTCCCCCCATGGCGGGTGATTTTGCAGGGAGGATTCGGTGACTTACCCAGAGAAATTGAAGGAGACTGCTAACTGGTCATCGCAGCGGCCATCGGTGCCGCAGTCCTTCTGAAACGGGAGCTGAGGGGAGACCAGGAGGGCAGGGGTCAATGGGGAGAGGACTGCAGCACCATCTGCCAGAGCGACACTGCAGGGACCCAGGGGCCCTCCAGTTACCCCAGCACCTCCCAGTCCTCTGCACAGGGGACAGCTGAACCCATCATCACTCCTGCCCTTGCCACCCACCCACTCACCCATACCCCTCCTCCCCCTTCCAAC
Source organism: Trachemys scripta elegans (assembly GCF_013100865.1). NCBI lineage: Eukaryota > Metazoa > Chordata > Testudines > Emydidae > Trachemys > Trachemys scripta. The sequence goes on from NC_048301.1 coordinate 141,774,507, forward strand.
TCCCGGCTCTGGCCAGCAACAGTATCACTCTTCTAGGGCTGGCAGGGCAGGGGGCCAGCCTGGCTTACGGTGGGATGGGGAACAGGGCATGGGGCCTTGCCTCTCTAAGGGGCCCTGGCCAAAATGAGTTTTGAAAAATGTTCAGAAAAAATCATTTTTTAAGCCAAAAATATTTTGGTTTTTGGAGAGGAATTTTGGGAACTTTGAGGAGAAGTTCAAATGTTTCCACCTAGTGGAGACAGGTCTGTAGCCAAGGCAAACTCAGCATCCGTCTCTGTCGCCCTCTAGTGTCTATACTCTGTAAGGGGTTTAGGAAGCTGCTGCTGGCTCTGCACTTTTCAGTCTCTCACTTTTGAATGCCAACGTCACTGGTTTGATCCCTGCAGCAGACCCACCGTGGGACCTGGCTCTGGAACCTTACCGAGCCTGCAGACGCCAAGCCAGAGTCCTTGCTCAGGATGGGTCTGAGGCCACCGGCGGTAGCGATGGGCTCCCCCGTCAGGGTGTAGTTGAAGCGTAGGGTGATGGGGGCCAGAATGTCTTCAGGACAGAGCTGGGGAAACAAAAACACGTTGGGTCCCTGAAAGGAAAGGGGAGCTGGGACCCAGAGAGAGGTTTGTTCTCTGGGTGACATGGGAGCAAGGGGCAGGGTTGGAGGGGCAGACGCAGCAGGAGGGGAAGGAGTTAGGACCTGACCCCCCAGCACTCACAGGTAACATTATCCCGTACGTCTCACATTTCTTCTCAATGCTGAGCCGCAGCTCCCTGCTCAGGACGGGGCTGGTGGAGTCGAAGGTGACTTGGATCTTCGTCCGCCCGGGGTCCAGGGCCAGGCTGTACTGGATGATGCTGTAGATCCCGTCACCTATGGGGGAGGGGAAATGAGGGACAGAGAGAGACACAGTGGGAACCTCAAGGGGAAATGGGACATGGGGCCTTTCCCCACTAGGGGGCGCTGGCTCGAGTCCAGCTCCAGGGCAAGGAACTGGCTGACTCAGAATGCAGGGGAGCGGGGGATGGGTTTGGTCTGACCTAGGCTGTCCATGGTGCTCTTAGTGACGGTGAAGCAGACCTCTGCTCTGCTGGCCTCTGTGCTGAGCTGCTCCTGCCCCTGGCAGTCGAAGGCCGAGGTGGGGGTGGTTGGGGGATGGAAGCTGATAGACACCGTGACTCTGAGCACCGGCCGGGATCTGCCATGGGGGGAACAGAACCATCACCCAGCTGCTCTCTGCAATGGGGCCAGACCCCTCCCTCCCCAGAGCCTCCCACCCAGCCTGGATGTGCTCTCAGCACCTCAGGGAGACAAGTTATGGATATGCAGCTTTCCTAGAGGAGATGCTGGGGGGCAGATAAGGGAGCAGCAAAGCAGGGGCAGCAGGTTTGTATAATTTTTGGTGGTGCCCAGAACAGGTCCAAGTCCTGTCCTCCCACACACCCTGCCACACATTCACACCTGCCTAAGGATCTGGAAGGGAGTTTGGGTGCTGGGTGCGGGCTCTGGGCTGGGGCAGAGGGTATGGGTTCAGGAGGGGGTGTCAGGTCTGGGAGGGAGTTTGGAAGGAGGAGGGGGCTTGAGGGTGCAGGCTCTGGAGGAAGTTTGGGTGTGGGAGGGGTTTGGGTTGCAACAGAGCCCCCCATACCACACTCGCTGGACACACTATGCCCAGCACCCCCACCCACAAATCCACAGTGCTGTGAACACCACCACTTCCCCACCCTCAGCCCCACCTCAGCCAAAAGAAGCAAGGGAAGGGGAGGAACCTGGGAGGTATAGGGGGGCAGCAGGTGGGACTCGAACCCAGACTTTGGTGGAGACAGGTCCCTAGGTACAGAATATTCCTGGAGCCCAAGCACCACGGGCTCATGCAACTCGCCAGCCCTGCAGCAAAGCTATTATTGTGCCTTTCTCCAGTACAGGTGAGACAGACAGACACACACAATGTATTGCTGCTGTGTGTGGTCTTGTCTACACTATAGATAACTGAGCATAATGAAGCATGGCAGATTACTGGTTCTCACTCTCAAAATGTTGCCTCAAAGCCTCCCTGATTCAAATAGCTCCCTTTGTGCCCATCCAATAGCCATGCTATCTGGCTGCTCAAAATCAGCATTCAGGTGATCTGGCTCAGCACTCCACCTCAAGCAAGCTTTTCACCCTTAGCCCCACAGGCAGCTCTGATCATTGGAATGTTTTCCTCACTAAGAAATAACCTTCCCTAAAGGCATCGCCAGCGCACTTTTAATCTGCCAAAGGCACATTCCACAGTCATTCTGCATCTACTCAGTCTGTTGTTGAAGCGCTCCTTGCTGCTGTCCAGGTTTCCCATTTAAGGCTCCATGAGCCATGGGAGTAAGGGATACTCTGGGTCTCCCAGGATCACTATGAGCATTTCAACATCCCCCATTGGAATCTTTTGGTCTGGAAAGAACGTCCCTGCTTGCAGCTTTCTGTGCAGGCTGGTGCTCCTGAAGATGCGCACGTCATGCACCTTCCCCGACCACCTCACGTTGATGTCAGCAAAACACCCACAGTGATCTACAAGTGCCTTCAATAACATGGAGAAGTGCCCCTTTCTGTTGATGTACTCTGTCACAAGATGGTCAGGGACCAACATTGGAATATGCGTTCCATCTATCTACATGCTGCAGTTAGGGAATCTCATTTCCACAAAGCCATTCACTATTTCACGTACATTGGAAAGAGTCATGGTCCTTTGTAGCAGGATTCGATTAATGGCCCTGCACACTTGCAATGGACTTCAAACTGATTCCCAACCACCAGGTAGCAGTCAAGGGTCGCCAGCTTCCACACTGCAATCGCCACACACTTCTCCACCAAGAGGGCAGCTCTCATTTTGGTGTCCTTGCACTGCAGGGCTGGGGTGAGCTCTGTACACAGTTCCAGGAAGGTGGTTTTCTGCACCCACTGCTCGTCATCTCAGAGCTGCATAACAATGTGATCCCACCAATCAGTGCTTGTTTCCCAAGCTCAAAAGCGATGGTCCACTGTGTTCAGCTGCTCCATGAACGCCAAAAGTAATCTGGTGTTGTTTCTTTCCATGGCACACAGCGGATCAGGTAACTCTGGTTCCTGTTCAGATTGGGAGCTCATGATATACTGCATGACCATCCACGATGTGTTCGTAACAGCGACCACAACAGTAGAGATCAGTACAGGATCCATCTTTTCAGACAGAGGTGGCAGGCGCACAGTAAACAAGAACCATTGAAAAATGCCACAGAATGCAGTCGAAAGCCCATGGAATGCTGGGACGGAAAGAACTGCATCATGGGACATTGATTCCACACCCATGATGCACTGCGATCCACTCCACCTTCCCACAACACCTAGCTGTGGAATGTGGTGAGTAGCACACTGAGATCGGTCTCACAGTGCACTGCTCTCACTCTCAGTGCTACAGTGTGGATGCGCTCTGCTGACACAAGGATCATAGTGTGGACATGGAATAGCGATGAAATTATTGCACTTTTAGATCGTCGGCATAACTTGTATCAAAAGCACTCTCTAGTGTAGACAAGGCCTGAGATTGTCGTGCAGAGCAGTGCAATGACATAGAGTTACTTACCTCAGCAGCAGGACCTGCCCTTGTGCCCCCACCGCGATGTCCGGCAGTCCATCCCCCGTCAGATCTGTCCCGCCGCTGACAACCTGGCCAAAGTAGTGCAGCCTGCTGGGAAACTGTGACCCCACTATGCGCTGTAGGGCAGAGAGCAATAAGGGATGCAGAAGGGGTGAGTGTACTATATAATGAGCACTAGGGGGCCCCAGAGGATAAGGGCTAGGAAAGGCGTGAGTACACTGTATAATGGGCACTAGGGGCTGTGGGACCCCATGATATCCCTTCAGGGCTGTGTACTAACCCCTCCCCATAGGAACTGGGCTCACCTGTCTGTACTGCGGACTGAGGCCTCCCTTTTCCCCATGGAAGATATACAAGGCCCCATGATTGTCATTCTCCATGGGAGCCCCGATGGCCACGTCCGTCTGTCCGTCCCCGCTGATGTCCCCGATTTCAGACATGCTGGCCCCGAAGTGCCCAGACACTTCCCCCGTCTGCCCATGTAGTGTCTTGGTGCAGATCATCGTCGTCCCCTGCAGACCCAATCCAAAAAGACACATGAGGAAAGGATTAGTACTTGCTGTTGTCAGAGAGTGATCCCTACCAAGCTCCTTCCACTTTCTCAGCAGCACAGTGTGTTTCCCCCCTCCCGACTCTGGGGCCTGGGGTCAGAACTGACTGGGAGGGAAGAGTGCCCCCTACTGAGCCTCTACCCTGTTTCCTGGAGCACCATGGCCCCTACTGCAATACTAATTGTCACAGCATCACAGCAGTCCAGGCAAACAATAACCCCTGGCCACCCATCTTCCCCATGGCTGCACTCCTCTTTCTTACCGGCAAGTTAATCGGGCAGATATAGACGCGTCCTCCATTCAGGGGTGTATGGTACAAAGGGGCTCCGATTAGAACCAGGTCCATGTTCCCATCTCTGTCGAGGTCCACAGTGGACAGTATACTCCCAAAATACGAGCCGTTCTGGAGAGGCAGATAAGCCACCCCCTTAATTTAGTCACCTTCTGCTTCTTCTTCCACTGGGACCCTTCTCACCCTCTGGGGATACGGATTCAGTCCCAATGTCCATTCCATCTTTAGCCTCACCCTCGCTCAGTGCAGCCAGTGGCGCTATCTCTGTAAGTGTTCTTGAACGGACAGGCAGCTAGATCTTGGAGGGACGGGGATGCTGAATGCTAACTGTGGTGCAATTCTTTTAAGAGGTTGGGCTATCACAAGTCAAGTTCATCACTGACTGAGCCACTGTTATAGGTTTTGTTTAGGTGGCATGTACAGGCAATTGGACTTAGAGAAATTCACTTTGTTAGTGTAGTGTGATCTTTTACAGACACTGTTAATATCACTAGTAATGTTATTTTCTTGCCTGAATCTCTCTAGCCTAGATCCACAAGGGTATTTATGTGCTTAACCCCCTGGACTTTACTGCCTCTGTGAGCTGCAAAACCTCTGCCTGGCTGCCGCTGACCCCTATAGGTGCCTAAACTGACTTGGTGCCTAAATTTTTCAGCAGAAGCTCCTTTGTTGCTGTCTCAAGTGCAGGGCATGTGCCTTACTGTCTTACTCTAAGCATGCGGTTGCCCGGTGTCCATTTCTCCTTCCATCCATCCCAGCCTGGGGGAAGACAGGCGCTGCTCCATCTAACTCCTCCTCCACCTCTGGTAGGTGTGGTCAGAGGAGAAGGAATTGAACAGGCACCTGCTATTTCTCAGTTCAGTGCTCTAACCCCTGAGCTGTGGGATATTCTGATGTGGGCTTCCTCAGTCTCCCCTGTTAAAGTTGTTCCACTTTAATTAAGTAACTAAGTATCATGTGCAAATCATAACCACCCTACAGCCTGAGAGACGGCAGCTACCTGGTTAAATCCTTCTTCCTAAGCAGACAAAGCAGGGATTTGAACCAGGGGTCACCCATGTCCTAGGTGAGGACTTTAACCCCCAGGCTATAAGGGAAACATCTCTTGTCTTCTCCATCTGGTTTGTGAATATCTCGGCAGCTCTGACCATGCCTATTGGATGAGACCCAACATGTGGGTTAGGTGAAGAGTGCCTGTGTCTCTCTCTCACCTCCCCCCCATTCATCGATCGCTGACAGAGGCAGGTGCCTCCCTGCAGCATCACGATGCCTAAGTCCCTTGCTGGGTCTGGGCCTCTGTCCGTATCCACCTTATGAGTTCCATCTAGACTGTAAGTGAAGGTAACAGAAGTGGGATATTGGAGAGAGGCTGAATGTCAGCTGCGGTGCAGTTCTCTAAACCAGTCAAGTTTATCCCCTGCCTGAGGCTCTCTGACCGAATCGTTCCTGAAGGTGAAGCGAAACTCAAATATTACATAATGTCAAAAGCTTACAGGCTTCCTCCAGTGCTCTCCTTCTCTCACACCCACACTCCACATTACCTGTAACACTCCCCATACCTGCTCTCCCAACAGCTCCGATCCGGGTGTCCATTCCCCACCCTTGGTATCTCGGCTGAACAGGATGACTTTGCCGGTGC
>NC_048301.1:141780690-141791683 GCF_013100865.1 Trachemys scripta elegans
AGGCATTTGTTGAGAGAGGGCAGCACAACGTTCTCCTAAGAGGAACACACGGGACACCCAGCCAGTCGACAGAGAGTCTGTATCACCGAAAGCAAAGCTATTTCCTCTAATGGAGCTTCCATATAAAGAAGTGAAACCTTCTTGCTGGGAATGGGTTGGACGGGATTTCTGAGTGCCGTTGCACAGCGTTCTGTTCTGTGTATCACGCGACCACTGGGAAGCCCTCGTCTGCAATCCTGTGTCCAAATCTGGCCCCCGTCTATTCAGCTTAACGACGAGGAGGTTCAGGGGATCCTGGAGCCCATCCGAACATACCTACAAGGGGAATAGAAATTAGATCTTAGAGGCCTCGTCCAACTCTTTGGTCTGACGCAACCCGTTGGCTGGAAGTTGAAGCTAGACAAATTCAGACGGGAAATATGGTGTCAATGTTTAACAGTGCGAGTCACTGCCCATTGGCACGGCTTACCAAGGGGCGCGGGGGATTCTCCATCACTGACCACTGTTTTTCTAACAGATCTGCTCTAGTTGAACTAGGAATTAGTTCTGGGCCGTTCTCTGGCCCGGCTTATACAGGGAGCTCAAGCTAGGTGATCACAAGGTCCCTTCTGGCCCGGGGATCTGTGACTCTATGTTGCAGCAAGAGAACTCTGTGCTGGGCCAGGTGCAGAGACGGGCTGCTGGGATGCTCAGGGGGACGGAGAGAGTTGGTTTCCTAAGAAATAAAGGTAAAATCGCAATCTGAGCTCTATAAACTCGAGAGAATTTGGATCAAGCAGTGTCTCACCCTGATAATATAGTTCCTTAATACACAGGCTGGGATTCTCCCGTCCAGCCTGGGCCCCCTGCCCCAGTTCACTCTTTGTTCTCCAGACGTGTTTCCAGGTGTTCAGTTGGGGGTGTGAGGGGGGAGAGTGAGGCCAAGTGCTGATGTCTCTTCCCCACTTGGCGCAGGGACAAGTGTTGGGACGACTGGTCACCTGGGTGGGGAATCTTACCTGAAGATGGCCCTGGATTTATAGCCCCACAACTACAGAACCAATTTTGGGCATAGATTGCTTGTGGGAGGGAGGAATAATGGTTGATTGTGCTAACAAAGGTTTATGGAGGACCCCAAGGAAAGACTGGATCCCTGAAGTAAGGCAGGGAGATACTGTATTGCTGACGCGTAGTATGCTGTGGGAGGTGGTAGTGACCGGGGTTAGCAGGGAGGAGTGGAGGAAGCACTTTCCCCAGGCATGGGCGGCCCACAAGCTGGACTGTGTCAAATGGACTGGGGAACCAGTGAAAATAGAAGGACCAGCGGTCCCCCCCCCAAACAATATCCTATCCTCACTGCGGCACGCCGGGCTGTAGCAGAGGGGAGTAGTGAAAAGAACAACTTCCCCCTTTAACTCCCCGATGTGGCCTGTGAGGAAAGCTGATGGTGTCTCATGAAGACTGACTGTCGACTATCGGAGAGTCAATGCGATGACCCCCCAGTGGGCGCCAATAGTCGCGAACATGACCCAGGTGTTACAAGACATAACAAGGGAAGCTAGAAGATTTTCTGTACTGGACTTGTCTAACTGCTTCTGTGCTATCCCGCTCGAGGAAGGATCGCAGGATCGATTCGCATTCCACGTGGATGGGGTACAGTATTGCTTGACCCGTGTACGCCGGGGATTTCATAGTGCCCCCGCTATTGCGCATAAGGTAGGGACTCAAATGTTAGAGCATCTCCCTCCAGGGGATAAGGGGTGGGTGGTCTCAGATATGGACGACATCCTGATAATGGGAATAGACGACGCGGATACCCGAGGGAGGACTGAACGAGTACTGGAGGTGATTCAACAGGATGGCATGAAGGCGTCCCTGGAAAAGGCACAATTAATACAACCACAGGTGGAGTACCTGGGGTTACCCTATCAGAAAGAGGAAGGTCTATTAGTGAACAACAATTGTCAGCATTTCAGAATTTACCAGCCCCCCCAAGATTTGAGAGGCCTACAGGCCAGATTAGGGGCTTTTAATTTTGTAAGAGCCCACATATGGGACTATGCACGTATCACCAAACCCCTCTATAGCCTGTTGAGGAAGGAGGCCCAGTTCCAACGAGGCCCGGAACAGGAAGCAGCTTGCGGCGAGCTAAAGCAATCTTTGTTGCGAGCAGCGACACTGCAACCCGTACAGGTTGGCGAGTCCATATATGTGAGGGGCACCACCAGTCCTGAGGCCTTGGCTGTGGTGGTGTTACAAGCGGACCCCTTGCAGAAAACAGTCCCGATAGCATTCTATTCACGCCTTTTAACACCAGTGGAGCAAAAGTTTGGCCCATGTGAAAGGGAATGTCTGGCAGTAATACGGGCACTGGAAGTAGGGGCGGTGGTAGTGGGAGATAATCACGTTATTATTCAGAGCACCCACACCCCCTTAAAATATATATTGTCAGGAAAACCCACCCAAGCAGGAGTAAGTAACCCAAGGATGGCTCAGTGGACCCTGTTTACCCCCTACCCCCGGCCCCTCCCTTGCTCCAGGGACCAACCTTAGCTCCCGCCCCGCTGTGCTTCTGCCCCCGGTTCCTGCCTTGCTCCAGTCATCAGGGACTAATCTTCCCCCCATGCCCCACTGTGCTCATCTTGCCCCTGGCCCCTGCCTCACTCCAGCTGGGGACCAATCCTTCTCCCCCCCATGCCCCACTGTCAGGGGGGATAACAATCAATCATTTTTTAAAAAAGAATAAAATAGATAGTTTTAGTTAAGATACATTATATCTCATCATGGAATAGGGATTATAAATTGTAATTCTATAGTAGGAGACAATATATTCATGTCATGTTTAAGAAAAGTTTTGTAAATGAGTTCCTATAGTTCATGGATTAGGGACCCAATCTTATGGGGTTCCACAGGCTTCTGTAGAGATTATTTAGGTTAATCTTTCTACCTACCCAGTGGGATGCAGTGCTCAGTCTAGAAGATACCAGCAGAGATGCTTAGTTTTGCAGGTCTCAAAATGTGCATTTGTGTCTCCAGAGGTAACATGCTTGTTAACAGCAAAAATGTTTTAAATAAATAAATAATATATAGAGGTGAGAAATAACAGACCTCAACGCTATTGTCCCTCTACAAATGTGTGTACACAGAGTCAATCCCTTACCTCTCTTTAAAAGTGCAAAGTTTCAAAAAGTTCAATGAATAGAAGATTGTTGGGGGTGGAATAGATCTGGACAAGGAGAAGAAGTCTGGAGATTAATGTGAGAAGCGAGGGACATATGCTTTTTTTGTTAAAATATTATGTTTGCTGCTGAAGAAAAAATTCCAGAATACTTAACGTTGTTGTTTTAGTTAAATAAAACAATTTAAATGTCTGTCTGTTGATGTTCTCCTCCTAATACAGGCTGGCAAGAAAATCCTCCAAATATTAATGATTATCCTGTTGAACTGGAGATATTGCACCCCGCAATGACTTCATAAATATCTGCTTCAATTATCTTTGGTAAATGAAATAACCAAACAATCATTCATTTTCTGATATCGCTGTAAAACTCATCTGAAAAATTTTCAAAATAAATCACTGTTTAAAAATGTATAGTGTGTACCTTCTAAAAATGACACCTCCTTCTATCTCGGAGTTGTGAAGAATACATATTACGGTTATAACAACCAACAAGAACATAAAAGTCTAGAAAACCATGATTAAATTGAGTCTTCCTGACACGTGATTTAAATCGCGATTTAAAACAGATCCACCTGCCCGCTGTGCTCTTGCCCCTGGCCCCTTCATTCCCCAGCGAGGCCCACAAATATGTTTGGCGCCAGGCCCACAAAAAGTAAATCCGGCCTTGCCTTGGACAGTTGGAGAACTGTTTGCGGGTGAGCTTGATTTCTTTAAAGTTTGGGCCAAGCTGCCTTCTTGTCCATCTCTCCGTTCCCTTGGACCAGCGGGATCTCGAGAGGTATCTTCCCCAGCTTCCACATAGACGACCTAGAATTGATTTGAAACTTCTAGCAGTGAGCAATTCTTCCCGGTCCTCTTCTCTTTGGCAGCCACCGTCTGCCCATTCTCATCTATCTCCAACTGTGTAGAAAGCCTCCGGGACCTCTTGCCTGTGGGGGTTATGAGCTGCCAGGCCTCCTCTCTGACTTTCTCTCTCTCCCGTTCCTTGGTGGCCAGCTCCTTTCTTCCTTAAACCTGGGCTACTGGTGTTTCCCAGACAGGGTGGTCTAGGAACTCCTCAGTTTCTCTGACTCTTAGGGTCTCAGCTTGTCCCTCCTATCGAAGATTCTTGTCCTCCGCCACCTATGTGGACTCCATGCACACGTAAGCAGGGGATTTGTCCCACCATAGTAGCAGGCTTTCTCTATGGACACATTATCCCAGCTGAACTGAGCGACAAAAGGATCCAAACTGTGCCCCGATTCACTTCACCCCAGTCCCTGCCCCACCCTTGACTTTCCCTCTGGGCCCCATGTGACCAGGACTTGCATTGCACAGGGAGGACAGAACTCAGGGGTTCCTGGGAGTTTATCTCAATCTCTCCATGGTCAACTCTGGCCAGGGAAGGGGGTGCCCCCTACTCCAGGGTGCTCCAAACTCCCGTATCACCCTTTTAATCCATAATCGCCGCAGTTCATGCAAATGTAGCTACAAAGTATTTACACCAAACCAGTTTCTTTGCAGCTTGAAGGGTGAGTCCTGTGAGGAAGTGGTTTGGGTGAGGTTCAGTGCAGCAATCTCTAAAGTGCAATGAACTTTAGAGTTACAACAAATGTATGAGTCTGGTGTCTTCTTCTGGGACGTGGAGGTGCAGCTGCTGGTGGGAACTGCCAGTCTAAGGAGGCGGTGAAGCTGTGTGGCTCAACCTGGAGGAAAATTGAGACCCCCAAGGGGGTCTGGTATGCTGATGGGTTCCTCCTAGAGATGGTTCGAAAACTGGGGCCAAAGCACAGATACTGTGGATCCGTGACACCGCTGTACTGGCAGTGCCTCCCCCAGCCCCCCAACTCTGGCCTATAGTGCCCTCTCGACCAGCCACATCCCCCTGAGAGGTGCAGAGCCATTGAGAATGACCTGGAGGGGACGATCCTGCCCCCAGAGGGGGAATCAACTGGAGGGTTCGATTCTGCCCCCTATAGAGGAGGGAGTAGACGGGAGGGGATGATCATACCCCTTTGCGTAGGCCTGGCTTGCCATAAGGAACGTGCCTTAATGGCCGTGCCTGGGAAGGGGACTGGGAGGGTGAGTTGTAACTAGGGGATTGCGACGCAGCGTGCTGGAGTCAGGGTATCTGTGCTCGCTAAGATAAGCAGCAACACCCTGATACTGAGAATAACGGCAAAGATAAACTAGGTCTGTAGCAATCAGCGTCCATAGGAACGGCGTGGGCAGCGCACACTGTGCAAGGACTGCAACGTAACCCAGCCAGTCCCTAGGGGGTGATGCAATGCCCAGCACATGCAGTGTGAGGTGTAACGGGGTACAAAGGAAGAGGTTTGCTGCGTAACCTGGGATGTCTCTGCCACTTAAGAAAAGTTCATGCTCTGTTCCTAAGTGACCGGGGGTGAAACCTCCCAGGAACTCTGGCCCCTGCCCTAAGTGACCATGACAAGGGTGGGGGTCGAGCCCCGCAGGAATCCTGGGCCCAGCCTTGTCGGGGTTACAAGAACTCTGGTGCATGGGAGCGTGGAAGAGGTGCCCTTGAGGGCAGGCAGGCCTCTACCAGGGATCCATCAACCTCCCTGGAAGCCTGGTCCCGAGCGGAGCTACCCTGAGAGTTAGAAAAGTTTTTCCTAATTCCCAGCCCCTTGCTGCAAGCCAAGCTGCTTCCTTCTGATCCCCCCTTCGCTGGACACGGAGCACAACCGCTCCCCAGAGTGACCCGTGTTCTCCCGTCCCAGCTCAGCCTTCTCTTCCCCAGGCTGAACACAGCCACGGCCTGCAGCCGTCCCTCGCTGGCACCTCAATGGGTTTGTCCTGGGACACGGGGGAAGGGAAATGTGCATAAAAGAGTTGTATGTCTACACTGAGCCCTGCTAGGCCCTCCCCCCAAACCACTAGACCTCACTTCCCTCCCAGAGCTGGGGACAGAACCCAGGAGTCCTGGCCCCCCGTCCCTCCTGTTCTAACCCGTAGACCTCACTCCCCTCCCAGAGCCTGGATAGAACCCAGGAGTCCTGGCTCCCAGCCCCCCTGTTTTAACCACTAAACCCCACTCCCCTCCCAGAGCTGGGGAGAGAACCCAGGAGTCCTGGCTCCCGCCGTTCCCGCTCTAACCACTAGACCCCACTCCCCTCCCAGAGCTAGGGAGAGAACCCAGGAGTCCTGGCTCCCCTCCCAGCCCCATCTACCAGTGGCTATTAATATCCTCCCCTCCAGCTACACCCCTCCCACGCCCTGGTAGCCAATCTCCTTTGGTGTCAGAGGCCCACTGCTGGGCAGGAGGAAATAGAAACGACCTTATGTTTTACTTTCATTTCTCCAGCAGAAAATTGTACTTGGACACTGACAGCGCGAGCTGTGGGACAGGTAATGGATGCGGGGCAGGGAACTACCATTCCTGGGGGCAGAATTATCCCTTCCAGTCTATCCCCCTTCCAGCGGGCACAATCGTACCCTGCCCCCTCCCCTCTCTTCGGCCCACCCAGACAACCCACCTGAGATTTGAATTGCTGGTTTCAAACCAGGGACACCAGTAGCCTCTGGGAGCCACTCCCCAGACTGTGGTTTGGTCCCGGCCCCAGCCCAACCAGCGCAGCCCCGCTCCACATCTTGAGCTCTGAGTTCCCCAGTGCTGGGGACACGCCCCATCCCCACTAGCACCCCAAGAAATGAGCAAACCCTCTTTGGCCAGTGCCTCATGACACAGCCCCACTGCACCCAGAGCCCAGGGGTTCCAGTTCTCAGCTCCCCTCCTTCCCTGTTCTAACCCCCTCCCCTCCCAGAGCTGGGGAGAGAACCCAGGGGTCCGGGCTCCCTAGTATTACAGCTTTCCAGCCCTAAACAGTTTCCCCCTCTGCCAGCCCTCCTGTTTGAGCACAGGGGGTGTGAGGGGGTTAATCCATTCATGTCCTGTTGTCTCAGTTCTCCAGCAGAGTTTGGCTTTAGCCCGAGCCCAGGAGGAGGGGAGTTCGGGCAACTGGAGCCCAGACTGTCACCTGCTGCGTTATGGGAAATGCAAATAATAAAGGGTAAGTGCTCCAGTCCCACCCAATTCAGGTGTAACCTATTCCAGAGCTGGGGCTAGAGTCCACAAATCCTGGCTCCCAGCCCCTCGTGCTCTACCTCCTAGACTCCCCTCCCCTCCCGTCCTAGAGCTGGGATAGAACCCAGGAGTCCTGGCTCACAGGCCCCCTGCTGTGTGTCTTCCAGGCCAATCCCACCCCCCTCCTCAAAGCCAACTCCAGAGGGGATGGTGAAGCGACTCCAGGAGGACGTCACCTGCTCCATCTGCCTGGACATCTTGGAGGACCCCGTCTCCATCGAGTGCGGCCACAACTTCTGCCGGGGCTGCCTCTCGGCTCACTGGAGCGGGGTCTCAGCCTGGGAGTCCCAGTGCCCCGAGTGCCGGGCTCCCTGCTCCAGGGACAGGATGATCCCAGACACACGCGTCAAAAGCCTGGTGGAGAAAATCAGAGACCTGCCACGCGAAGAGACGCTGACAGCAACAGGGACAGTGAGCCCTGAGGTAGGTGCAGCCATGGCTGGTCCAGAGATGCAGCCACCTCTTGGGTGGGGCAGCCAGGGAACAGCTGCACGGCCACTCCCTGCAGCACAGTGTCTCCTAACTCCACGCTGGGGCCCTGGGGTCAGAGGGAAGGCCGGCTAACGGGATTCCTGTGTCCCTTTAGCAACTGGTCAGGTCCCTGGTCTGATAAGCGGGGAGCTGGACCTCAGGGCTCAGACCTCCTGATAAGAAATTAACCCCCAAGCAAACAGCCTGTGACTCCAGCCATGGGGCCCCGGTGAGGGGACTAGCTGGCTGGAAGGTTGGGTGTGGGGTGGAGAGGATGGGACATGGGGCCTTTCCCCTCTAGGGGGCACTGGCTTGGCTCTGGCCCAGGGCGGGACTGGCTGGTTCAGGGGATGGGAATGGGGTACTGGGCTCTGATCCGGGGCACAGGGGACTCACCATCTCAGAGGTGGGGTCCCAGCTCTGACCCTGCTCTGTCCCTGCAGCAGGGGCCGGGGGCTCAGCTGGGATCAGGGCGCCCGGTGCAGCTGGTGCGTCTGGACAAAGAAGGGGGCCTGACCCTGGACGAGGAGGCCCTGAGCCTCTGCCTGGAGCAGTGTGGGGTGGGGGACGCCCCCGTCTGCCTGGTGTCCATCATCGGGGAGCAGCGCCGGGGCAAATCCTTCCTGCTGAACTACCTGGTGCGCCGGCTCCGGAGCCCGGTGAGTGTGAATGGGAGTGCAGTGTGTGTGAATGAGTGCAGCCCTGATCCCCTCCCAGAGCCGGGGAGAGAACCCAGGAGTCCGGGCTCCCAGCTCCCCCTGCTCTAACCCACTAGACCCCACTCCCTTCCCAGAGCTCGGATAGAACCCAGGAATCCTGGCTCCCGGCTCCCGCTGCCCTAACCCACTAGACCCCCTCCCCTCCCACAGGGCAGTGCATGGGGATGGGAGCCCTAGGGTGGCTGGTACCTCACCCCTCCCCATCTCATGCTGTCCGACCAGTGGTATGAACTGCTGCCCCCTGCTGGTGGGGCTCAGACCAGCACAGATCTGTGACCTTTGTCCCCTGGCCACATCCGGTCAGCTGTGTCAGGGGAGTGGGGAGCTGTGTGTCCGTCTAGACCCTCGTCTGTGTGTCTGTGTCAAGAGTGTTTGTTTAGACCTCACCGAGCTTGTCTGTCTGTCTCAGCCTGAGTCTGCCAGTCCCACCCTGGGCCAGATCTTTCCAACGCGCCGGTCCCCACACTACCTGCCTGCTAATAAAATACCCACAGTCCCCCTGCCCCCCTGCATTAATTGTCCCTCCCCCTGTTTCTCCCTCCCCCCCAGGAAGTGAAGGACGGATCCTGGATGGGCCGGGAGGAGGAGCCCTTGGAGGGGTTCGAGTGGCGAGTTGGCGCCTGCAGTGTCACCAAGGGGGTGTGGGCGTGGAGTCAGCCCTTCTGGGTCCCCACTGAGTGGGGGAAGGTGAGTGGGAAGGGCGGGAAAATGGGGTGGGGAGATGAGTGACCCCAGCAGATCTCTACTTGGGGGAGCAGAGCCGACAGAGGCCTGGGAAGGGAGGCAGGGAACCCAGTGCTGGGGCATCCTGGGGACAGAACGGGGAACTCGCTTGTGACCCCGGCCTGTGGCTCCCCCCCAGGTGGCCGTGCTGCTGGTCGACACCGAGGGCTCCATGGACATTGTCAGAGACACAGAGACCAGTGTCAAACTCTCCGCCCTCTCCATGCTGCTTGGCTCCTACCAGGTTGGTACTAGGGGGCGCTGTGCTGTGGGGGGAGGGTCGTGCTGGTTTCTGTATCTAACCCTGTCCTCTCTGATTACTTGCAGATCCTGAATGTTTCCAGCCAGATAAAGGACACTGATCTAGCATATCTGGAGGTGAAGCAGGGAGAGGGCAGGATGTGGCGCCGTTCTCAGGCAGCCTCTCAGGGTTCCCTCTCCACTCTGGGGTACAGCTGTGGGGACCCGCATGAAAAACCCCCCTAAGCTTATTTCTACTAGCTTAGGTTAAAAACTTCCCCAAGGCACAAATCCTTCCTTGTCTTTGGATGGGTATTGCTGCCACCACCAAGTGAGTTACACAAAGATTAAGGAAAAGGACCACTTGGAGTTCCTGTTTCCCCAGAATATCCCCCAAGCCCCTTCATCCCCCTTCCTGGAGAGGCTTGAGAATCATATACCAACCGAATAGGTTAACAAGGTGAGCACAGACCAGACCCTTGGGTTTTTAGGACACTTGAAAAAACAGAACTTTGTTATAAAGAAAAAAGTAAAAGAAGCACCTCTGTAAAATCAGGACAGAAAGTAATTTTACAGGGTAATAAGATTCAAAACACAGAGGATTTCCCCTCTAGGCAAAACTTTAAAGTTACAAAAAACCAGAAATAAACCTCCCTCTTAGCATAGGGGCAATTCACAAGCTAAAACAAAAGATAATCTAACGCATTTCCTTCCTATTACTTACAATTTGTAATCTTAGATGCTTAGTTCAGGTATGGCTTTAGGAGATGTATTTTTCCTGTCCTGATTCCTCGCTGACCTGGAGAGAACACACAGAGAGAGACAAAACAAAAACCTTCCCCCACAGATTTGAAAGTATCTTCTCCCCTTATTGGTCCTTTTGGTCAGGTGCCAACCAGGTTATTTGAGCTTCTTAACCCTTTAGAGGTAAAGGAGGGATTTTATGCTACCCTTAGCTGTATGTTCATGACACAGCCCCAATGGGGTAGCCCGCCCATTCTACAGCTGGGGAAACTGAGGCCCAGAGAGAATCAGTGACTTGCTGAGGTCAATGGGGAGTCTGTGGAACAGCCAGAGATAGAACCCACTAGACCCCACTCCCCTCCCAGAGCTGGGGAGAGAACCCAGGAGTCTTGGGGCTGTATCCAGCAGGGCCCAGCTTCTGTGCTGGTGCAGGGGCTGGAGCTTGCCCCTGCCTGAGCTCCAGGCTTACTGAGAACATGGGTGTTGCCAGGACTCTGGGAACGTCTCAGTATTTGATATCTTGCTCTATTCTGTTCCTACTGTTGGTGGGCATGGTGGGCAAACAGAGCCCCTGGCATGGGGCAGGGGAGCGGGGAACCTTGACCTGCAGTTCTGCTCTTTGGCCACTAGGTGTCTCTGCACCACAGGGGGAAAGCCGTGGGACCCTGGTAACAGACCGAGACCAAGCTGGAGCTGCAACTTGTGTCTGTGTGTGTGTGTGTGTGTGTGGGGGGCTATTTGTTGGTAGGATTTCCACTCCCACCCACCCCCAGGGCACACGCTGCCTCCCCGCCCCAGAGATCCCAGCCCCAGACTCACCCCCCTGCTCTCTCTGCTCTGCAGATGTTTCTG
>NC_048301.1:141796491-141815369 GCF_013100865.1 Trachemys scripta elegans
GTGTGGGGGGTGGATCTGTGATATACAGCTCAGAGTAGCTGGTCTGGCCATGAACCCTAACCCAAGCAGCCCCCATATCTAACCCATAAATCTAACCCTCACCTTTAACCTTAACTCCAGCCTCCAACCCTGCCACTAGCCCTTGTCTAATGTCTAATCCCTGCCTTTACACTAACCTCTAAAAAGGCACCCGGCTCTCGGAGCGGAAGGTGGGGAAGTTTGGGATGGTCCTTAGATTTTGGGGGAGGTCGTTCTACCATCTGGACCAGGCCCCGGAGAAACGTCTGTCTCCCGCACCGATGAGCTTCACCCTTATTATAGAGAACTCCACTGGGCCAGCAAGTCAACTATGGTCTTCATCCTGGATCTCTCAGCTCTTTCAGACACGGAGGGCCAAGGGCATGAAGTGCCTTGAAGATAAGGCTGAGACCATGAACTTGATTCAATATTGTAGCACAGATGTGGGCATATGGCCCCTGTGTCCGGCCATCTTCTCAATATTTCACCGAAGGGGGTCATGTGTGGGCTCTGCCGAATGCTGGGAAGCAGCCGCTTGTCACTGTTGTTGCCAGATGTTTGTATGAGCCACGGTTTTAGAGCCAGGTCCCAGGTAGGACATTGAGTTCTGAATCTGCTGGGAGTCAAACCTGAGGTAGGGGGAGGCTGGGATCCAACCTTTATGTATCATTGGCAACTGTACTGAATTGCCTTACCTGTAAGGGGTTAAGTAGTTCAAATAACCTAGTCAGCGCCTAACCAGAAGGATCAATAAGAAAAGAAAATACTGTCGGAGAAAATCCTATGACACTTCACCCCATACTCTTCCCAGTAATATTATTATGATATGATTATGACCACATTCTGGGATGTATTAGCAGGAGTGTCGTAAGCAAGACACGAGAAGTAATTCTTCCGCTCTACTCCAGCCTGATTAGGCCTGAACTGGAGTATTGTGTCCAGTTCTGGGCGCCAGATTTCAGGAAGGATGTGGACAAATTGGCGAAAGTCCAGAGAAGAGCAACAAAAATATTAAAGATCTAGAAAACATGACCTATGAGGGAAGATTGAAAAAATTGGGTTTGTTTAGTGTGGAAAAGAGAAGACTGAGAGGGGACATGATAACAGTTTTCAAGTACATGAAAGGTTGTTACAAGGAGGAGGGAGAAAATTTGTTCTTCTTAAACTCTGAGGATAGGACAGGGAGCAATGGGCTTAAATTGCAGCAAGGGAGGTTTAGGTTGGACATTAGGAAAAACTTCCTGTCAGGGTGGTTAAGCACTGGAATAAATTGCCTAGGGAGGTTGTGGAATCTCCATCATTGGGGATTTTTAAGAGCAGGTTGGACAAACATGGATGGTCTAGATAATACTTAGTCCTGCCTTGAGTGCAGGGGACTGGACTAGATGACCTCTCGAGGTCCCTTCCAGTTCTATGATTTTATGATTCTATAATGTTTTTTATGCAAGAAAAGTCATGTGAGGTGTCATTGGAAAGGTTATGCTTTGCTGAATATGATTATCCTACTTGTATGCATGTATCATTTCTGTATCTGAAGTTAGAAATATTGACTCTGTATCCTTATTTCAAATGTGTTTACACCTGGGGAACGCCCACTAGACAAGATGTTTTCATTCTGGACAGTGGGTGGGGAAGGGCCTATTTAGGGCAATGGTACATTAAGAGAAGAACAGGCCTTAGGAGAAGCTTATTTCCCACCTGGGGAGCCTTCCTGAGGATGCTACAGACAACCTCCGAGTAATGGCTGCTATGACCACAGGGACATGTGACCAGGTCACCTGGTGCTGGACTCCATCTTGGGATGTCAGTATTTTTCCACTGACTGGCGTGGGAACCAAGCTGTGAAACAAAAGGTTCCCGCCATATGCAAAAGTGATATAAGGCAGGGGAGTGACATCATCAGGGTTCTTCACTGACTCCCCACCCAAAGGGACTCCTGGATACACCTGAGGAACAAGGACTGAACTGGGGGAAATGCTGGAGCCAGGCTAACGGGATTTCTAGCCTGTGAATGGAACATCTGGGGATTCCAAGCTGTGAGCAAGTGCAGCTTGTCCCTTAAGAATCTGCAGCCTGCTTGTATCGTCACCGAGGGTGAGAATGTGCAATTCATCTCCAGACTATTTAGTGTATTAAACTAAGTTTGCATTTTTTGCTTATTTGCTGGGTAATCTGCTTTGATCTGTTTGCCATCTCCTATAATCACTTAAAATCTATCTTCTGTAGTTAATAAACTTCTTTTTGCTTTATCTTAAACCAGTGAGTGGGAGTCATAACTTGGGGCAGAAAGCTGTTGCATATTCCTCTCCAAGGGGGCGAATTTCATGAGCTTATGCTGTATAGTTCCTTGTACAGCACAAAACAGTGTAATCTGGGGTTTATACTCCAGAGGGGGTGCATGCCTTAGGAACTGGGAGATGCCCTAGCTGTAGCCTTCCCATGCAGGGGCTGGTCAGAGCATCTGCAAGTAATTGCAGGTGGATGTGTCCCTACCTGTATGTGTACTGGTAAAAATGCAGGCTGAAGTCTGGAGAGGGCTTGGCAGTTTGTCACAGCAGTACAGTGTAGAAGGGAGCCCAGGCAGGTGGGTCAGGGGGGCTCAGTGGTACCCCAGGTCCAGGTGGTACCCTGAGGGGGGGAACCTGTCACAGATCCTACGTGATTGATATGCACTGAGTTTAAAAGCCTGAAAGATCAGAAAGTTCCAAAATGGACACCTGTGTAAAGAGGGGAAATAGCAACTAGAAAGGTCAGTCTGGCGTTTCTTGGGTGACGGACACGACCCCCAATAGAAAGCCTCAAGACATTTGTGTAGAGAACCCTAGATGACAAATCATGGCAGTTAGCCAACCTTCTCCCAGCTGCAAAGTGCTGAAAGGTAGAATCTAGGGACGTCTGTAACCCATGACTGATCCTGAAGTTAACCCCCAGAACAGTAGATATACGGTGTTTATCCAAAATCCTGTTACCCAAACCTCTGCATTATCTGCGTCCCTTCCTTGTCCCCCAGCATGAAACACCTGTCCTCTGCAGCATGATCTCATGTATCTCATGCTAGGGGACCAGGAAGGGATTTGGACAGTGTGGAGGTCCAGATAATAGAGCAGAGATCCCCGGTCAGGAATAGGAGGAGGACAATGACCCCTTGCAGATGTGAGGGAGGCCACCCCGTTGCTGAATGGCTCCTGCCCTCTGGATTATCCAAACTTCCAATCATCTGAATAAAATCCATGTCCCCCCCAGGCTATTTGGATAATCGGGAGTTGATTGTATCCTATTGCAAAGAATGAAACTACATGAGTCAGCCCGTATTTCTCTCAGACTGTAAAAAGGATGATAGCTAAAGTGAGAAGTGGTTCAACTTGATGCCCACATGTTATTAAATATGAAAGTTTGTCACCTGATTTGCCCTCAAAGACGCATCTTGAGACCCTTGAAGGAAACTTGTGCCGAAATCTAATAAGAATCCGACAGCTGCTCCCAGCATCAGCTCAAGTGTAGAGGAACCCAGCGGAACTAAAGCTCCATCTAGGTCTAGAGGCTGGGTTGGAAAATCCACATCTATCTCACAGACAGGTACCAACTGCTTGTTTTCTGCATGTAATTACCTTCTGCTCCAGTGCTGTATGGGATAGACTCTGTTTAACTAACATTTTTAGGTTTCAGAGTAGCAGCCGTGTTAGTCTGTATCCACAAAAAGAACAGGAGTACTTGTGGCACCTTAGAGACTAACAAATTTATTTGAGCATAAGCTTTCGTGGGCTACAGCCCACTTCTTCGGATGCATAGAATGGAACATATAGTAAGGACATATATATACCTACAGAACATGAAAACGTGGGAATTGTCCTACCAACTCTAAGAGGCTAATTAATTAAGATGAGCCATTATCAGCAGGAGAAAAAAAACTTTTGTAGTGATAATCAAGATGGCCCATTTCAGACATTAATTAGCCTCTTAGAGTTGGTTGAGCAACTCCCACCTTTTCATGTTCTCTGTATGTTTATAGATCTCCTCACTATATGTTCCATTCTAGGCATCCGATGAAGTGGGCTGTAGCTTATGCTCAAATAAATGTGTTAGTCTCTAAGGTGCCACAAATACTCCTGTTCTTTTAACATTTTTAGGCTGTGAGGTCTGAGGATGATTTAAGGGCTTAATGGGTTTCTACTTTGCCAGCCAAACACTGTCCTAATTGTCAAGAAATAATTTAAGGAGAGTGGATTGAGAACTTTTTGTCAAACATTTTTTGGACAAAAAAGGGCTTTTGGGCCAAATTGAAAATGTTTGTTTTGGTCCCAAAAAATTGTTTTCTTGACAAAAATAAAACCTAATATGAAACAATTTTTGTTTTTACAAAATTATGTTCCTTTTCTCTCATACTCAAAAAGTGTGTGTGTGTGTGTCTGTCTGTCTGTCTGTCAGAGAGAGCGAGAGGTGGGGGGAGGTTAATTTAAAAAGTGGGGGAATGGAGAGAAACGGAATGATTTTGAAAGAAAATGAAAATTGTCATGTCACCATCTTTGTGCTGACGAGGTGCCTGAGGCATTTGTTAAAAGAGGGCAGCAAAATGTTCTCCGAAGAGGAACACACGGGACACCCAGCCGGTCGACAGAGAGTCTGTACCCACCGAAAGCAAAGCTATTTCCTCTAATGGAGCTTCCGTATAAAGAAGTGAAACCTTCTGGCTGGGAATGGGTTGGACGGGATTTCTGAGTGCCGTTGTACAGCGTTCTGTGTATCACGCGACCACTGGGAAGCCCTCGTCTGCAATCCTGTGTCCAAATCCCGTCTATTCAGCTTAACGACGAGGAGGTTCAGGGGATCCTGGAGCCCATCTGAACATACCTACAAGAGGAATAGAAATTAGATCTTAGAGGCCTCGTCCATCTCTTTGGTCTGACGCAACCCATTGGCTGGAAGTTGAAGCTAGACAAATTCAGACTAGAAATAGGGTGTCAATGTTTAACAGTGCGAGTCACTGCCCATTGGCACGGCTTACCAAGGGGCGCGGGGGATTCTCCATCACTGACCACTGTTTTTCTAACAGATCTGCTCTAGTTGAACTAGGAATTAGTTCTGGGCCGTTCTCTGGCCCGGCTTATACAGGGAGCTCAGGCTAGGTGATCACAAGGTCCCTTCTGGCCCGGGGACCTGTGACTCTATGTTGCAGCAACTCTATGTTGTGCCGGGCCAGGTGCAGAGAGGGGCTGCTGGGATGCTCAGGGGGATGGAGAGCCCATCTTGTGGGAGGAGACTCAAAAAGCCTGGCTCATTCAGTCTAATATGAGGGTGAGAGGGGCTGTGACTGCTCACTCTGTTGGCATGAGGGGGGGGGACGCCAAGAACGGGGAAGAACCATGGGAGCAGAAGGACAATGGGGGCTGGACCAATAGAGGTGGGAAAGGAGAAGGTGGCTCCCAGCCCTGAGAGAAGGCAGCTTCTGGAACAGCCTCCCCATGGGGGCTGCGGGGGTGGGATAAGAAACCCAACTTGTCTGGAGAAGGAGGTTGAGAGAAAGGAGAAGTCATTCGGGACTGGTGTTCACAGAGAGTTCAGTGCTGTGCCGCTGTCATCCCAGACATGGAGACACGGCCTGGGAAACCCCTGTTGGAGCAGAGCGGGGTCGAGCCCTTGCTAGCTGAAGGATCTGATTCTTTCTTCTCCTGTGTTCACCGGGAGGCGGCCCAGTCGCTGTGCTGTGTTAGGGTGGGAATGGCCGTGCGCCTCCCTGAGCGCCTGCAGCAGGCCGCCATGGTGGGGTGCTAAGGAGCGATCTCCCAGATTGAAACACCCCTGAAATCGGCCCCCTCAGACCCGGGAATGGGGAGTTCCTAGTTTGGGGGAAAGTGTCCACAGAGACTGGGAGCTGCAAGTTGTTATTGCCACAGTGAGAGGTGCTCAGTGTGTGGCTGCCTGGGGAGGATGAAGGGGCACCCGGAGCCCCTGGCATGGGAGCAGATGGAGCCCCTGGCATGGGGGGAGGGGGAAATGGGGGCACAGGGAGGAAGTTATGGGGGGAAGGGGGCACACAGAGCCCTGGCTGATCCCTGTAAGTGACTCTCTGTTACCCCCCCATTATTATTTGTTTCCTCGCTGGCTGGGCATTCATCCATTCAAGGTCTCAGCGTGTTCCCCACACCTGGATGCTGGGACCCAGCTGAGACCGAGGGGCTGCAGTGCAGGGACACGTTCGTTGCTCCCCGTGACCGGCTCTCTGATCTCCAGCCACCTTCAGAGCTGGTTGAAGCTGCTGGCTGGACCCCCCCAGATACCAGGGGCTCCATGTGTCCCCCAGCCCCACGTTTCTGGTTTTCCGATTTTCACCTAAACCCGCCAGGCTCTGGATTGATGCATAGAGCAGCCCTGGAGATTTGGGGCGGGATCAGAGGTGGCGTTGGGAAGTGAGTGTGTTGCAGCCGACTGGCCAAGGGGAGAAATCCCAGCACGGGCAGTGCAGCCCCTCGATTCACTTTTCCGGTTAGTTTTTCAGACATCTCCCGGGTGTGTAACTTCCACCTCACGCTTGCTGGGGACCAGACACTTGCCGTTGGATCACCTGGCGTGGGTGGTGCTGTCAATACACCCCCCCACCCAGCGTATCCCACTCAGCCCAATAGCGCTAACTCTGCCTGGCTGTCAACTCAATGGGCCGAACGGGGCCTGAGGACGCGTTCGGCAAGACTGAAATTAGTTTCACTTGGGAATCAGACGTGGGAGAAAGGAAAAGAGGGGAATGTTTCACAGGTTTTATAAGAGCCTGAACATTTCTCTTTCAATTAGAAAACTGAAAACTATTCCCCTTTACTCCAACCACTAGACCCCACTCTGCTTCCAGAGCCAAGGATAAAACCCAGTAGTCCTGGCTCCCAGTCCTGCCCTGGTCTAACCACTACACCCTACTCCCCTCTGTCTGTCTGTCCCTTGAAGCTAGCCCCAGGGGGGATTATGCAGAGACTCCGGGAGGACGTGACCTGCTCTATCTGCTTGGACATCTTGGACGACCCCGTCTCCATCGAGTGCGGCCACAACTTCTGCCAGGGCTGCCTCGCGACTCACTGGAGCCAGGTCTTTTCCCAGACATACCGGTGCCCTGAGTGCTGCCGCCCCTGCTCCAGGGGCAGGATGATCCCCGACACACGCATCAAAAACCTGGTGGAGAAAATCAGAGACACACCACAGGAGGGGAGAGAGACAGAGCGGGTGAGGGCAGGGGATGCTGGAAACGGGACATGGGGCCTTTCTCCGCTATGGGGTGCTGGGTCTGATCCAGGAGGCCAGTGACAGGCTGGCCCAGGGGGTGGGAATGGGACATGGGGCCTTTCCCCTCCAGGGGGAACCAGCTCCCATCTGACACTGGGGGGGAGGGGGGAAGACAGGCTGGCTCAGGGGGATGGGAATCGGGTATGGGGCTCTGCTCTGGGGAGCTGGGGACTGGCCGGCTCAGGGGTGGGGTCCCAGCTCTGACCCTGCTCTGTCCCCGCAGCAGGGGTCGGGGGCTCAGCGGGAGCCGGGGCGCCCGGTGCAGCTGGTGCGTTTGGACGAGGAAGGGGGCCTGACCCTGGAGGAGGAGGCCCTGAGCTGCTGCCTGGAGCAGGGTGGGGTGGGGGACGCCCCCGTCTGCCTGGTGTCCATCGTCGGGGAGCAGCGCCGGGGCAAATCCTTCCTGCTGAACTACCTGCTGCGCCGGCTCCGGAGCCCGGTGAGTGTGAACGGGAACAGGAGTGAGCTGGGGTGTGAACAGCCCCATCCTGCCCCCTGCTGGTGGGTCAGAGCTGCACACGTGTCTGTGAGCGCCCCGTCTCCCCATATGTCCAGTTAGCTGGAGTCATGGCTGGATCCTAGTGTGTCTGTCTGTCTATTTGCACCCTAGTATGTCTGTCTGTCTATCAGATGCCAAGCACTCCCATCACCATGTATTCCTCACCACCCCCACCCCACGCTGGGACAATTAACTCCCTGTGACGGTTTGGGGTTCAACCCAGACTAGGGAGGGGTGGTGTCAACGCTGGCCTCCGCCTTCAATGCTGTGATGGCTTCCGGAAACCAACAGGCAGCCGACAAGCCTGCAGGCCACAACCAGGCTCCCACTGTCCCATCGCTTTTTACAGAGGGACCCCAACACCCCTCCTGTCCCGAGTCACCCCCAAACCATCTGCCAAGGTGATGAATTGCTGTGCTTCCCAGAACTGCGAGTTACGGGTCACCCGTCTCAACCTCCCTGTCCGCCCTGCCAGCAAACCCTTCAGGACTCGGCAAGTCCTGTCCTCATCTTGGGGGAAACAAACACGGAACCCCGACTCCCGGGCTCCCCAGAGACGTCTCCCTGCAGTGCCCAGCCCGCTCCTGCAACATTCCCAGAAACCATTCAGTGTGTTGCTCCTTTATGGAGACAATGTGCTGCCGCTTGTTGATTTAACCGAGTCCGGCAAACACTCTGATTCCAATCGCAGCCCTGGGCTGGTTAATATTCAAAGTCAAACAAGGCTGATTAAGGTTACGTGACACCTCGTGTAAGGAGGAAAGCTGGAAAAGGCGAGATGGAAAGAGAAGGGAGAATACGCTTCTCAGTCTAACGCTGAACTTCTGCAAGTTACAGATTTTGCATAGGTGGGTTTCTCCCCGACAGTCATTTCCTGGAGCCTTCAGCCCCCTTGGTCGAAGGACCCACCATCTTGTGATTTCAGGAACTCTGTTCTTGTTAGTCCCACCAGTGCAGGATAACGCCAATATCTCTTTGCTCCCCTCCTATCACCCCAAAGTTCAATGTCTCTGTATAAGGCATAATACCAGCGAGTATCCACATTTTAACTATAGCATTACTACAGACTTTGCAAAGTGATATTTATTGCCAGTGGGTCACTGGCTTTCAGCAAACGCCTCTGACACTTTGATAATACAGGAATATTGTTGATTCAATGATTTATTTGAGGTTCAGGCCCTCCCCCACATCTTTATAGCCCAGGAAACCATTGTAATATGTCCTTTGAAAAGTCAAATCCAGAGTAAGCATCTGTCTCCCGCTGGGGCGCCGTGGGGTTATCTCTGCCCCTTGGTGGCTTGATGTCTTTCTGTAGCTTCTATGTAAATACATTTCCAATGTCCCGCGGTTTCCCATGGAGACCCAGTCAAGCAGGTTACCACATTCCCTGGCCCAGGGCACTCCGGCTGATGCATGCTTTGCCAAACGCATTTTAAGAACCTAATTCTCACCCATGACCCTTTGTGCACACAATGTGCAGATGTCATGCATGAATATTAAAGATACGCAAGGGCTGAGTTTGCCAGTGAGATCTCACCTGCCACCCGTTGGGTCCAGAGCCCGACACCAGGGTGTGAGGTGCAGAGTCCATCAGGCCTGGCACGAGTTGGTGACACAGAGCAGTGACCCACCAATTGGCCTGTGTCACACCCCCATACCCACCCCCCCAAGGCCTGGGGATTTGCAGGTTGGTGGGAGATGGTCCCAGTCACTCTCATCCCCCCCCATGACCTGACTGCTCCTCTCCCAACAGGACGCAAGGGACGACTCATGGATGGGCCGGGAGGATGAGCTCCTGGAGGGGTTCGAGTGGCGCGCTGACATGCAGCGAGTCACCAAGGGGGTGTGGGCCTGGAGTCAGCCCTTCTGGATCCCTGACAAGGGGGGAAAGGTAAGTGGGGGCGTTGGGGGTGCACAGGGAAGAGGGAGGAGGCCATGAGGGGGCTGCGAGAAGGGAAAGGGGAACAGGGTAGAGGGCTGGGAACAGAGAGAATGGGGGACTGTGACGGGCTGGATCACAGAAAGCCCCTTGGGAACTACCAACTGATGTGCGGAGACTACTTCTAACCCGTTTTCCCTGCCAGCTTGAACTCCAGAACCTTGCCAGTTTGAGCCAGACACGCTTGCCGGTTACAAACCCAGACCCAGGTCTGAACAACGTCCCCCAGAAGCTGCAGGCTTAGCTGAAAACAGCTTAAGAAGTGTTCCTGTCTCCAACACTCAAATGCCCAGCTCCCAATGGGATCCAAACCCCAAATAAATCCGTTTTACTCTGTAAAGCTTATACAGGGAAAACTCATGAATTGTTCGCCCTCTATAACACTGATAGACAGATATGCACAGGTGTTTCCCCCCCCCCCAGGTATTATAAATACTCTGGGTTAATTAATAAGTAAAAAGTGATTTTATTAACTACAAAAAGTAGGATTTAAGTGGTTCCAAGTAATAATAGACAGAACAAAGTAAATTACCAAACAAAATAAAATAAAACATGCAAGTCTAAATCTAATACAGTAAGAAAGTGATTACAGATGAAATCTCACCCTCAGAGATGTTCCAGTAAGCTTCTTTTACAGACTAGCCTCCTTCTAGTCTGGGTCCATCAATCACTCACACCCCTGTAGTTACTGTCCTTTGTTCCAGTTTCTTTCAGGTATCCTTTGCGGGTGGAGAGGCTATCTCTTGAGCTAGCTGAAGACCAGATGGAGGGGTCTCCCAGGGGTTTAAATAGACTTTCTCTTGCGGGTGGACACCCCTCCCTCCCCCGTGTAGAATCCCAGCTACAAGATGGAGTTTTGGAGTCACAGGGGCAAGTCACATGTCCATGAATGACTCAGAATTTTACAGGTAGCAGGCATGGTTCACATGCTACCTTGAACGTCCTCAGGTAGATTTCTTAAGTGGATTGGAGCCTTCCAAGATCCATTGTCCATTAAGCATTTCTTGACTGGGCACTTAACTTACAAATTCCTTTCTAAAGAAGCTGCCCAAATGCCTTACTAAGGCTACTTAAAATCATACAAGTAAACAGCCAATATCCATAACCTCGAATACAAAAATGATCCATGCATACAAATAGGATGAATAGATTCAGTAGATCATAACCTTTGAGAGATATGTTACATGGCATATGTAGCATAAAACACATTCCAGTTATGTCATATTTACATTCAGAAGCATATTTCCGTAAAGTATTATGCGGTGCAACATCAGGGGAAACAGCTGGAGAGAGAACAGGGGGGAATGGAGAAAAGGGAGAGAAGGGAGCTAACACTGCGGGACTTCTGGGGAAGGCGAGAATGAGATGCCAGGTGCCATGGGGGCTGAGCAGGGGTCAGGCTCTGGGGGCAGAGGGGCCGTGGGTGGCTGGACAAAGCCGGGAGCTGACCTGGGGCTCTCACTCTTGCCCCCCCACAGGTGGCCGTGCTGCTTGTCGACACCGAGGGCTCCATGGACATTGAAAGGAACAAGGAGACCAGCATCAAACTCTCCGCCTTTTCCATGCTGCTCAGCTCCTACCAGGTTGGGGGGGGCTTAGTGGGGGGCGCTGTGCTGCAGGGAGCGGGGCAGAGGCTCAGTACGGGGCGCTCTCCCCTGGCACTCAGGGCTGACCGCGATGCCCCATGCAGCACTGTGCTTGGGGTGGGTGACATGGCTGGGAAGTGGCTTGGGCCGGCCAGCACTGCTCCTTGCTGTAGCTCCGTCTGTCTCCTATTTGCAGATACTGAACATTGGCTGTCGGGTTAAGGATCCGGATTTCGAATACCTGGAGGTGAGGCCGGGCAGCGTAATGCAGAATGTGGCCGGGCCAGGTTCTCCCGTTAGCCCCACAGGGTTATTATCCCTCCCCATAGCTCCTGTGGGGAAACTGAGGCCCAGAGAGAAAAACTGACTCTCCAACGGTCATGTGGGTTCTCTGGAGTCAGCACTGTCACCGCATGGCCCAGCCTGGCTCTCTGTTCCCACATGTCCGGCGTGGGCCACTGGGCCAAAGTTAGGACCCCTCCCTCCCCTCCAGCCCAGCTCTGCCCTCGGTGGGAAGCTGCTGGGGCCAGGGCCTGGGGCAGTCGCTCTGCCCCCTGCTCTGCTCTTCTCTTTAGGCTCGTGCCCAGCCCCAGCTGCACCAGGTCGAGCACCTGGCAGTCCCACATCACTGCCGCCTGTGACATATGGCGCATCCTGCCCCTGTACTGTGCCCCGGGGGAGACTCTGTGTGGGACATGGGTTGGATCTGGTGAGCCCTGGAACCAGACTTGCTCCTCCATGGAGCGTAGGGCATGGAGGAAGGGGGTGTGCCCAATGGCCTTCCCCCCCGCACCAGACCCCCATGCCCCACAGCCTCCCCGCTCTCCTTGACTGGGAGCATCCCGCTTCTCTCTGTCCCATGGAAAATGTCTCCGTCCATCTCCAGCTTCGTTTCACACTTGCTGGGCCTTGCTGCGAAGGGAGCAGGTCACATGGGGTGTGGGGGTGACCAGGCCCCTTTCCGCTTCATAGGAAGGATCTCCCCGCCCAGTGTCAACACCTCCCAGCCCCCAGACTCACCCGCCCCCACATTGTTCTCTCCACTCCGCAGATGTTTGTGCAGGTCGCCGAAGTGGTTGGAAAGGAATATGGACTGGACCCCATTCAGGTGAGACGCCTGCCCCTACCCCATCACCTGCCCCGCCCCATGTATCCCCACATTGCACCCCTCCCCCACTCCACAGTATGCTCTTGCCCCATGCACTCCCTGCCCCACTCCCGAGGGGTTGAGGTTACCCTAGAAGACACCGTCCTTCTTCATGTCCCAGCCTCTCCACACTCCAAGTGACCCCCACTCCCCGCCTGTCTCCCCTGCAGCATCTAGATCTGCTGGTGCGGGATTGGAGCAGCTCCCTGGTCCTTGGAGCCCAGGGTGGGGAGCAGTATCTGAGACACATCAGACAGGTGACTGTGGGGCTTGGGGTGGTGGGGAATGGGACATGGAGCCTTTCCCGGCTGGTGCGGGTCGGCTCCGAATGTTTCTCCACTCTTCAGTTATTGTTGCTAGCTGCATTTCACTGGTGTAAGCTCTGTACATCAATGTAACGATTCCCCCGGGCTCCGGCAGATGCTGGCGGCGACGTCCCCTTGCAAACACCCCAAGGCCCTGGAAGCGCTGAAGAGAATCAGCACCTGCTGTTACCTGATGCCCTTCCCCGGCAAGCGGATCATGATTGAGAACGAGGGAACCCTGAGAGGTAACGGAGCCGGGACAGTGGTTCTGAGCCCCCTCCTATGTGCAGAGCAATGCGACTGGGTCACCGCACATGCCTGCACGTGGAAGGTAGAGAGAGGGGGAATTAAACCCACCATTGTCCGCCTCTCTCCTCTTTGCAGACATGGATGAGGATTTCCGGGAGAGCCTTAGGGACTATATCACTGCGCTGGTGGGCTCGGCCGGTCGACACGTCCGGACGGACCGGCATGGGGAGCTGCTCACCGGGACACAGCTCGCTGCCAAGATAAAGGTGGGGACCGGCCAGCTGTGCTGCAGGGATCGGGATTGGGTGCTCTCCCTTTGCAGTCAGTGATGATCCTGTCGGAGAATAACAGAGTTCTCACTCTTTGTTTGGGTACAGCAAATCAGATGCTTTATTTTCTCTCTATCAATTGCGCAGAGGGAGAGAGTTAAACAGGTCTCTCTAGGTAAACAATTACAGCAAACCTTTATACCTTCTGTTACAGACAATAATAAGCAACAGCTGCATTTTGTTTATACACAGGTCATCCTGATATCTTGTTTTGCTCACTAATGTAGACTCTTAGTCTACATTCCATATTATCTACACAAGGTCACAACAACTTCTCACACAGTTCTTTCCCACTCGCCTCACACAATCCTCGCGTCTACAAATCTCGCGTTATTAGGGTTACAGTTAGCCTGACTCTTGCGAACAAACTGTCATGCATTGCAATCCCCTTCCTGTCCGTTCTTTCTCTGCTTCCACAATCCCAATGCCCGTGCAGCATCACTGTGCGGCTGTTCCCCTGCTGCCCCGCCCCAGAGGTGGCTGCATCTCACAGCTTGGCAAGCCCTCCCATGTTCACAGCCTTTCTAAGCCCTGTGGAGTCTGTGATGTGATTTATTTTTGTTCCTTTGCAGAATTTATCTGACATGATGAAGAAACATCGCTCCCTCTTCTCCTCTCCCTGTCAGGTACTGTCTCGGTCTCGGACCTGATTGTGGAGTGTCTCCCCTCACTCTTCCATGCCAGGGCTGGGACAATGTTGGGAACTGGGTCCATCCTGCTGGAGGTGACTGGGAAAAGGTCTGGGTGAAATTTCAGGTTCTGGGCCTCCGGGGTAGAAGAATTTGACTAGAGTAGAGGATGACTGGCCCTGGAGTGTTCGCCCAGCCTCCAGTCCGTGAGTCCTGTGTCACCAAATCCTGTTTTTCCCCAGGGGACACCTGTCAGCATTTAAACGAGAAGAGTTTGATAGAGCTGGTGCAAAGACAGGGGTGTTTTTCCTGCAGAAAACTTGGAGTTTCCAGTAAAACGCCCAAATATCTCTGTGTGGAAAAATGGCCATCGCAGCAGCCCCTGGGAATTGTAGTTCTTGTGCCTCACGTTCTCCATTCTCCTCTATGGGATGGGCACCCTGGTTAGACTACACCTCCCATGATGCACTGCAGGCATCATGCACCACCACCCCTCCCCAAGAGATAAGCCCCTGCTGCTGCATCATGGGAGATGTATCTCGGGCAACCCATCCATCCTCCCCAATCTCCTCTATGGGTTGGTGTAACGGCACCCACCTCTCGCGAGCCTCCCTTCTGGTCGGGTGTGTCTGAGCGTCTTTAACCAGTCCTGGCCCTAGGATCAGGCCACACCCCAGGCTTCCTCCCTGGAGGCGATGGTTTCACCCTCTCTGGGTCTGTTCTGACCCCAGCTCTCCAGCCAGACCAATTAAGAGCTCAGATCCCTTCCTGGGGGTTTAATCATTGTCCAAGTGTAGGCCACTTCCCCAGTGGCTTAAAAGTGGGATCCGGGCCCACCCACTACTCCAGGTCCCAGCCCCAGGGACCCTAACAATAGCAACCGTGCACAACTGTATCCCTTTAGCAAAAATGCCTTGACTTCCCTGGGCCACTTCCACAGGCCCCAGCCTTCACCGACACATTTCCCTTTAGCTCAGGGCCCTTCTAA
Source organism: Trachemys scripta elegans (assembly GCF_013100865.1). Taxonomy (NCBI): domain Eukaryota; kingdom Metazoa; phylum Chordata; order Testudines; family Emydidae; genus Trachemys; species Trachemys scripta. The sequence continues at coordinate 141,811,444 of NC_048301.1, forward strand.
GTTCAGGCCCAGCTGCCAGCCAGGAGCTCTTCCTCGCTCCCCTGGTCCCTCCTAGCACTGAGCTCTCCATTATGGTGCAGTTCCCTTTGGCCAGAGAGGAGCCCCCATCTGCACTCCACTGGCTCCTGCAAGGAATTGCCTGTCTCTGGCTCTGCAGCTCCTTTTTATAGGGCTCTCCTGGGCCCCAATTGGCAGCTCCCTGCAGCCTCTCTGATTGGCCATGTCCCCTGCAGCCACTCAAGCCTGCTTGGAGGACCTCTTCACTGCTCCTTTCCTGGGACGAGTGTGGCAGGACCCTGAGGCCTCTAGCAGCAGGCCTCTGGGTATAGTCTACCCCATCACTTGGTCTTCCTGCTTTGACTGCATCTGCCATGAGCCCAGCCTACAGAGGAGAATGGGAGGTTGGGACAGTAGGTGGAGTTGGGGCCCCATGAACTGCGGCTCACCCCAGCCTTGTTCTCCCTGCACAGATGGCCATCACCTTCCACAACCAGAGAGTCCTGGACAGAGCCCGTGCAGACCACGCTGTGTTTCTGAGAGAGAAGGTGAGTCTGTGGAGGGGGCTGTGCCCCCAGTCAGGGGAACCCAGAGAAACATCCCGGCCAGCCCCACGGGCTCTGGGCTTTGGAGCAGGAGATGGGAGTTCATATCGCCAGCTCCCAGGGTGGCTGCAGAGATGGGAGACTCCAACCCTTGCACAAGGGGGAGCCCAATCTCAGTTGGAGGGTCTGCGCAGCACCCGGCGCCATCGCAGCGCGATCTCGATCCGGAGGCATGTGCAGCACCCAGCATAATGGGGGCCCCCGTGTCAGTCGGGGGCGGGGGGATGGACTGTGCAGCACTTCGCATGACTGGGACCGATTTCAGTCAGGGAATCTGTGCTGTGCCCAGCACGATGGGAGCCCTGATCTCACTTGGTGAGGGTCTGTGCAGCGCCCGCTGTGACATGACCCCAGACTCAGGCCGGGTCTGTGCAGCGCCCGCTGTGACATGATCCCAGACTCAGGCCGGGTCTGTGCAGCGCCCGGTGTGATGTGAGCCCCAATCTCAGTCCAGGTCTGTGCCATGTGACGGGGGCCCCTATCTCCTTAGGTCGGGTGGGTGGATTCTGTGCAGCAATTGCCCCTTTTAATGCTCTTGGCCGTCTCCTCTCCCGGCGGGCGCAGGACGGCGACTCCCAGAACATGATCGACTGCCTGAAGGTGCGGCCGAGCAAGATGGCGCAGCAGTTCGCGGAGCGGCGCGAGCAGTTGCTGTGGCGGTGCCAGACAGACATGCAGCAGCCGGCGCCGGAGACAGAGGCCCAGCTGACGGAGCTGGAAGAGGAGCTGACACAGGAGGCTGAGACCTTCCTAGAGACCTACAGGAAGTGCTTCAAGAAATTTGTCATTGCGGCGGGCGTTGGCACGGGGGCACTGGTCCTGGCACCCATGGGTGGAGCTGTCGGTATCGGGGTCGCCGCCGCTGCTGCGCTTGGTATGGTTGAGGCGGCAGCCATTGGTGCTGGAGTGGGCGCTGTGGCTGGGATGTGTGTAGGCGGGGGCGTGGGTGGGGGAGTTGGTGGCAATATCTCCCAGAAGAATAAGGAGAGGGCCGAGGCCACCGCCGGCCAAAGGGAGCAGGGGGACAACAATGAGGAGCAGTCTGATGAGGCTCCTCTGATCTGAGCACCCCCCCGCCAGTCTGGGGTGACGACTAAGGTGACAAACTTTGCATTAGATACCACACAATCATATTATAAGGATGAACATGGGGTGCTGGGTGTTCCCCCGAGGTACAGAAAGTCACACCTGTATCCTTCACTGCCAAAGCAAAAGGACAGTGATTCAGCAAGATGGGGCCCAGGGATTAGTCAGAGATGCAAGGAGCCTGGTTTAGGTGAGGTAACCTACTTTACCCTTTAACGTTTGCACTCTAGGAAGTGCGTTACACTTTTGCTGCGTACGTGCCGCCCTTTCACCATCAGCATCAGCAACAAGGGCTGGGTCCTTATTTTAGGGGATTCTCTACAATTTCTTAACTTTTGGTTCTAGCCCCCCAGTTGTCTGGGAACCTGTAACCATGCTGGGTGCCTTTGCCTGGCAAGTCTATACCCACTCGCCAGCACAGAGGTTTGAAGAAATGAACTTTGCTGAGGGCAGGAAAGATAAGGGAAGAGCCGGGTTGAACTGGGGACGTATATTTATAGTTTAATGCCTTCCACCACTGTGTACCTCAGGGTGCATCAGTCACAGTCTCAAACAAAGGGGACCCTGAACTCAGTTTGTTCTGCCCCCCCCCACCCTCAGTTCAAGGCTTCCCAACTTCCTCGCTCACAGTTTGGGGTTCCAGGAGTTCAGGAAAATCAGGGTCCCTGCTCCATGGACAGCTTCGGAGCTCTACGGCCCACCCAGCGACAGCGGTTCCAGCAGCTAGGACAGGCAGGCCTCACAGGAGTCGCTAGGCTGCCGCAGACGACTGCTGTGAATTCTTCCGCTGCCGCTCTGGTACGTGCCTCTGCTCTCCGGTGGTGGCTCAGTCACCCGGAACTGTTGCTGGGCTCTAACATCTGGAAAACTGGCCCCCCTGTGAGCTCTGCCCAAGGCAATTCCAGCTCTCAGCTCAGCTCTTCTAGCTACAAGGGGATCGGTGGCTTTAAGTACCAGCCAAGTCTCTAACGCCCCAAAATTGATTCCCTCCACAAACCTGCAGCCTCTCTCTGCTTGCCCTCGTGTTCCATCCAGAGCCTCTTACCCCACCTCAGCCAACAACCGTGTCATCGAGGTGACCTGACGCCTGGTCCTTGTCCAGGCGGGTTTCCCGCAGGGCATGCTCCAAAATACGGCCCCAAGTCCAAACATATTCCAATGATACCCCAATGTCCCAAACTGCCTACAATTAACATGCAAATGAAGTATCGATGTGCTCAGTCGACTGCCCTTGGTCTCCAGTCGATGCCATCAGAGCAGCCACTCAATTACCCCCCGTCTCTCATAGGGTTCAGGCCACAGGACTCACACGACACCATTCGGTTTCCATAGCCCTGATTAACTACGTCGATGAACCTTTGAATCTCTGTTCTCAGTTCAGAAACTTAGGTCTGGTTGGCATTATAGAGCTAGGGTTAGGGCTGTCCCTAGGGGGATGCACAGCCGGGACACCCCCCACTTCTGGCCCAGGCCCTGCCCCCACTCCACCCCTTTCCCTAAACCACCACCCCACCTCTTCCACCCCTTCCCACGCCAGGAGCCGGCGGGATGGAGCAGAGCAGGGTGGGGTGGGGTGGGGCCAGGTCGCTCGCTGTTGCCTGTGCACATATGTACTAGCAGAACTGTAGACATCTGATCTGGGGAGCTAGAGACTGTGTTTCATTTGATAATAAACCGGGCCGGGTGCCTTCATACCTTATTGGAGTCTGTGGTCATTGGAGGTTCTCTCGGGGTCTGCTGTGTCAGTGATCTGCGCAGAGCTGGGGCAGCACACAGAGGGAACACGCACGCAGCCGACTGTTATCAACGTTGGACAGAGCAGAGCACCACACTGGTGGCGTCTGATGACACTGGTGACCCCGACCGCTGATCTGGTGAGTAAGCTATCCGTTGTAGGAATCGTTATCTAACATGACGGAAAACCACGAGCTAGGGAACCCCCTTAACCCTCCCTGCAAATCCCCGCAGAGTTTGATAACTCGTGGACCCGCTGGGTTGCTAGCAAAAGAGATTCATATGAATTTAAAAAACATAAAAAGAAGAACAGGAGTACTTGTGGCACCTAAAAAACATAGTGGGGAAGAGACATGGAATGAAATTTGTAAGGCTAGGGCAGAAACTAGCCTTGAAATGTAGAATATTGCAAACTATAACCATGGCTGTTAAATGGTTAAGACAACAGGCCACAAAGTTGGCGGGGCAAGTAAAAGAAACAACAAAAGTGTTAAAAGACTCAGC
>NC_048301.1:141815688-141815800 GCF_013100865.1 Trachemys scripta elegans
TCCCGCCTCTCCGCCGCCCCCTGCTGGCCGCTCGTCACGCCTCGCCGCCACCCCATGATGGCCGCTCGTCACGCCTCGCCACCATCGCCCTGCTGGCCGCTCGTCACGCCTC
>NC_048301.1:141815896-141841163 GCF_013100865.1 Trachemys scripta elegans
CCCCCTGCTGGCCGCTCGTCACGCCTCGCCACCATTGCCCTGCTGGCCGCTCGTCACGCCTCCCCCCTGCCCCCTGCTGGCCGCTCGTCATGCCTCGCCGCCACCCCCTGCTGGCCGCTCGTCACGCCTCGCCACCATTGCCCTGCTGGCCGCTCGTCACGCCTCCCCCCTGCCCCCTGCTGGCCGCTCGTCATGCCTCGCCGCCACCCCCTGCTGGCCGCTCGTCACGCCTCGCCACCATTGCCCTGCTGGCCGCTCGTCACGCCTCCCCCCTGCCCCCTGCTGGCCGCTCGTCATGCCTCGCCGCCACCCCCTGCTGGCCGCTCGTCACGCCTCGCCACCATTGCCCTGCTGGCCGCTTATCACGCCGCTCCGCCACTCCCCGGCTGATTGTCAGTCGCCATCCACTGCCATCCACCGTTCAGCTGTGACCTGTACACATCAGTGTCTTAGGCCTTGTCTACACAGGCAAGTTACTGTGTTGAAACTTTCTTGCTCAGGGGTGTGAAAAAATCACCCCTCCCCCTGCACAGCAAGTTTCAGCGCTGTAAAGCACCAGTGTAGACAGGCTCCCAGTGCTGAAGAATCCTCTGCACAACCGTGACGGGCAGCAACTAGGACCCAGATGAGACCAAACTTGCCTGGCCACAGGGAAAGTCCGTCTGCGTGATCCAGATTGGTGAGCTTGGCATTGTAGGCTTAATGTGTATTCGGCTTGTAATTGTTAATAGAGGCTCAGGATATTACTGTGTGAGGCTCTTTCACTGGTGAAAGGCCCTGCACACCTGCAGAAGTAGTAGACACCCAGAGCCCTACGGATTGGGAAAGGGTGTGAGTACTTAAATTAACCAGGTTAGTTACACCCTGAGCCCTATGAATCAGGTAAGGGTAGGTGCTTTTCTCCTGGAGCCCTACGGATTGGGAAAGGGTGTGGGTACTTCAATTAACCAGGTTATACCTGGAGCCCTTATGTGTGCAGGTAACAATGGAGTAACAATGCAGCACACCGGGGAAACTGAGGCACACCTAGGGATCATACAAATATTACAAAAAATTCCCACTTTGTCCCACTTGGTCAGGGAAGTCAGTGCTGGGCCTGGCACGATGGGGACCTAGATTTCAGTCTGGGGGGGTGTGTGTCCTGCGTAGGGCCCACATGACAGGGGCCCAGCTATCGTTTGAAGTGCAGGGTCTGTGCAGGACCCTGCAGAACAGTGGTCTGGATCTCTGTCGGGAGGGGCTGTGCAGCACCTGGTGTGACGGGCGGCCCCCACGCTCTGCCAGCCCACAGCTAATACCGAGTTGTGGAGCTGGTGGGAGGCGGCGGCAGCGGCAGGACTGGCCCTAGCGGGAGGCGGCGCCAACTGCTGCAGGGCAGGTTGCGGCTGCTGCCGGGAGGAGACAGAATTTGCAAAACCGATTTATTGATGATTTTCAGAGCACAAGTCCCGAGATCAGAGCAGCTGTGGGGCCCTTCCCCGTCGGCTTCCCAGTCACCCCCGGGGTTGCTACAGAGCTGCAGGAAGGGCTGGATATAACCCCCCACCCTCCTCACTCCAGTAGTTCCCTTGTGCTTCCATCCCAACAGGAACGGCCCAGCAAGGACCAGACCTCAGCTACACTGAAATGGGCCAATGGTGGACGGCAGCTCTCAGCAGGCAGGGGACGGGACCGGAGGGAGATGAAGGACCACGAGTTTTTACTTTCGCTTTCCTGTGGATCAGAGCTGACACAGGAAAATGCTGGGCCCGGAGCCAGGAGCTGCTCCGCTGGAAGCACACAGCTGGGGTCAAGCCAAATCCACACATCACTCATGTGGGTGACTCCAGCTGGGCTCCAGGTGCCCGGAGGCCAGGGGGTGTTTGCTGCTGCGCTCCCCAGTGGCTGAGTGGGGCTGTCCCGACCCAGGACTCATGTGGGGCTCTGCTCTCAGCTGGCCGCGCTGCTGCTGCTGGTGCTGCCGTCCCCAGCGCATGGTAGGAGGGACCAAGGGATCCAGCGCGATGCCCAGCCACAGGGAACAGACCAGAGGGGGCGATCCTGCCACCGGCACAGCAGGGTTCGGAAATGCACCCGCTTGAAAGGGCACTGGAAGTGCCGGGCGTTGTGACCGCCCCAGGACTGAACAGTTTGGCCAACGCCTGTTTGCCGTATGGTGATAACACCGCAGCTGCTTCCTCTTCTCCAAAAAGAGGCATTTCTCGAACTGAAACAAAAACCCTCAGCGAAGGTTCAGCTCTTTCCAGCATGGAAAAGGAAAAAAACCCAGTTTCCAGTCCACAAATTGCTTAGATGGGAAATTTCTGCCCTGCCCCCTCACTGGCTGTCTTGCAGCTAGTCTGAGCTTGGAGCTGGGCAGGGATGACGGGTGCAAGGTGTTGTAAGAAGCCCCTTGTTTTGGGGTCTCAAGTGCAGGGGGGTCCAGCTGTGGGAGGAGTTTTGGGGGTGTCACCATTTCTCCCTTTCCTATTTCAACCCCGATACCCCAATGCTGAGGGCCCAGACCCCGTCCAAGGGTCCCGGGAACCTGCCCAGGGCTCCACCCTTGTGCCAACTGTCCCCTCTACAAATATTTCTATGGAGACGAGCCAAGGTTCCTCAGCCACGTCCAGGGCATCCAGTGACCAAAGGCAGAGACTGAAATAAAAACTGAGGTGGGAGCAGCCAGCCCGTCACTCTGTGCAGAGAGACGCAGAGAGCGAGGGAGGCAGAGGGAAACCATCAGAGACAAACGGGTTTGCGCTCGAGTCTGTTCCCCAGGGTGAATTGCAGCAGCAGAGCTGTGGTGGGGAAGGGGGGAGCCGAGGGCTGGGATAGCAGTGGACTGCGGGTCAGGAGTGAGAGGCTGTAGGGAGCAGGGACCCAGGGCTGGGATAACAGGGGGCAGATCTGTGAGGTGAAGAGCCCCGCAACCATTGACCCATTTTAGAGAAACTTTCCCCAAATCTTCGTCTGGAGGCAGACACCTGTCCTGGGAAATTTCAGCCCCAGCGGCTACAGTTTGGCAAAGTTATAGGCAACTGAAAACAAGGTCTTAAGATAGAACGTGTCGGTCAGCCGTGGCTGGTGGCATCTCTACCACCCTCACCGATAATGAGACAGAGAGAAAGCATATAGAGCTGGAGACAGAACTTTTAGGGGTACCCGGAAACAGGGATTGTTGAGAGGGGACATGGTTGGATAGCTGGACGGAGCATAGTCCATAGATAGATCTAACTAGTTAGCTAGGTGTTTATACCACACCCATCCTCACGCTGCCTTGCTAGGCCATTCCAGCTGTGAATGGCGGCTGGTTTCTGCTTAGCTATCTGGAGGGCAGGGTTTGAATTCAAGGTGATCTTGACACATTGGAGAATTGGTCTGAAATGAACGAGATAAAATTCCATAAAGACGAGGGCCAAGTGCCGCACTTAGGAAGGAGAAACCAAAGGCCCGGCCACAGACTGGGGTAGAAGTGGCGAGGTGGGCGTACGGCTGGAAAGGATCAGGAGCTACAGTGGATGATAAATGGAATATGAGTCAAGAATGTGATGCAGTTGCCAAAAACCCTATTGTCATTGTGTCTGTTTTTCCTAACTTTCTAGTGCTAACGTCCCCCATCACCTAAGCATTTTTGTCTGGGGCTAGTGTGGATCAGCTCCTGGAAACCACCAGCCTCCATCCTCACAAGCTCTGCCTGCCCGGGCCCTGCAATCCTCGCCCTGTGTGGGCTGGTTAGTGACAGGCAGCCCCTGACCCCCTGTGTTCCTGAGTGTCCCCCTGGAGCATCCAGCCCGGATCCACTGGACACGCACAGAACTCCCAGGTCCCCCAGGGACACGACGCAGCAGCTGGAACAATTTCAACACAGGATCCACACTGGGCTTCATAGCACAGCACGGAGCTACAGCTGTAGTGAAAGCAGGACTATGGCCATGGCTACACGACCGAATTAAGTCGACCAACTTACGTCAGCATCCAGCCACCGCAGTAATTGCATCACTTGTGCGTGGCTACACTCTGCTCCTTGTGTCAAGAGTGCGTGTCCTCACCAGCATCATTTGTATCGGTTGTACTGTCAGTGCGGGGCATTGTGGGAAGTCTCCTGAAAGCCAGGAACAGTTCACGTAAGCACTGAAGTATCTACACTGACACTGCGTTGACCGAACTACATCGCCCTTAACTCTACGCCACTCGCGGAGGCGGAGTTATTGTTGGCACAGCGTGGGGGGTGGGGGGGATTTACCCTGGCGGAAGCGAAATCTAAGGGTAGACCTTCCAGAGTGAGGTCGACTTGAGCTTCCTTGTGTCACCCTAACTCTGTAGTGTCAACCAGACCTATGTTTCTGAACAGAGCAGAGATTCAGAGGTTCAGGCAAATAATGTATAAGGGTCATGGAAAATGAACGGTTACACGTGTGAGCCCTGTGATCTGACCCCTGAGAGAGATGCAGGGGGGAGAGGTAACTGATCAGTCACTGTGATGGAACCTACTGGCAAGCAAAGGAAGTCGTCTGAGCATGTCCGTACATCATTTGCATAATAGCTGCAGCTAGTTTGGGGACATTGGGGTAAACTTGGACTAAGGTTAGTACTTGTGGCCCATATTTTTGAGCATCCCCTGCGGGCAACCCACACGGTATAGAACCAGGTGTGGGGGCACTCTGATGACATTGTTGTTGGCCAAGTCAGCGTGACAGCCCTGGATGGAGCTGGAAGGCAAAGATGGAAAGGCTTCACATCGTAGCAGGAATAACTCTTTGGGTGGTAGAGACATGGCTGGTACCTAAAACCCCTGACCCCCTTGTATCTCGAAGAGTTGAGCTAAGAGCTGGAACCGCAATTGCTGGGCAGGTGATAGAGCCCGAGAGCTGCTCATGGCCAGAGACCCTGATTTTCCTGAACTCCCAGAAACTCAAACTCTGAGGAGGAAGTTGGGGAGTGTCAGGGTTCCCTCCCGACTCTGAACTCTGGGGTACAGATGTGGGGACCCACATGAAAGACCCCCTAAGTTTATATTCTACCACCTTAGGTTAAAAACTTCCCGAAGGCACAAATTCCTTGTCCGTGGACAGTATTGCTGCCACCACCAAGTGATTTAAACAAACATTCAGGGAGGGGCCACTTGGAGCCCTAACTCCCCTCAAATTTCCCCCCAAGCGTCTCCCCCCCCCCGTTTCCTGGGGAGGCTTGAGAATAATATACCAACCAATAGGTTAACAAGGTGAGCACAGACCAGACCCTTGGGTTTTTAGGACACTAAAAACCAATCAGGTTCTTAAAAGAAGAACTTTATTATAAAGAAAAACGTAAAAGAAGCACCTCTGTAAAATCAGGATGAACGGTAATTTTACAGGGTAATGAAAAGATTTAAAACACAGAGGATTCCCCTCTAGACTCAACTTCAAAGTTACAAAACAAGAATAAACCTCCCTCTTGCATATGGAAAATTCATAAGCTAAAACAAAAAATGCATTTCCTTGCTATTACTTACAATTTCTGTAATTTTAGATGTATCATTTCAGTAGGAGCTGGATTACCTGCTTGGTCTCTCTCTTTGTCCCAAGAGAGAACACACAAAACAAGCCCAAACAAACCTTCCCCCACCCAGATTTGAAAGTATCTTCTTTTCCCATTGGTCCTTCTGGTCAGGTGCCAACTAGGTTAATGGAACTGATTAACCCCTTACAGGTAATTGATTCTGTGCCTCTGGCCTTGAGGGATTTAATGTTACTGCATACATGAAGGTTGTTACCCTTCCCTTTATATTTAGGACAAGGAGCCATGAGCTGAGGGTGGGGGACAGAACAAACTGCGTTCAGGGTCCCCTTTGTTTGGGACTGTGACTGATCCACCCTGAGGTACACAGCAGCGGAAGACGTTAAACTGTAAATATACGTCCCCAGTTCAACTCAGACTTTCTGTTTTCTTTCCGCCACCAACAAAGTTCATTCCTTCAACCCTCTGCGCTGGCGAGTGGGTACAGACTTGCCAGGCAAAGGCGCCCAGCGTGGTTACAGGTTCCCAGATGACTGGGGGGAGAGAGAGGAGTGGCTCGAGCTGGCCCTGGTAGCTGCCGATGCCGCTGACAGAAGGGTGGCACATAGACAGCAAAAGTGTCACATGCTTCCTAGAGTCCAAATGGAACAAGCTAAAGTAGGTTACCCCATCTAAACCAAGCTCCTTGCATCTCTGGCTAACATGGCTGGGCTCCCTCTTGCCAAATCATTGCCCCTTTGCTTCATGGGTGAAGGATACAAGGGCATTCGTTTACCTTCTCTTTCTATCCCCCAAAGGTTTGCCTTTATTCAGACTTGAAAATGTGTTCTCCATATGTACATATATGCGTAGCTCCTCACCTCACGACAGGGCCGACATTTCACACAGATGAGCTCCTGGGTTGCATTCGATGCATTACAAGACACTCTTTATGGCTAAATACCATGGCAGCGGTGTGTTAGGTGCAGCGAGTTTGTCAGGCCTGTTAGGTGTTGCTGACACAGGGCACTGAACCCTCTGCCAGCTGGGACCGATAGGCCTGTGTGTCACACAGTCATTGGAGGTTTTTAAGAGCGGGTTGGACCAATGTCCCGTCTTAGAATGTGTGGGCGACGACTCCCCCGCTCTGGAGTGGTTTGTGGCTGACATGGCTGGGCCACGCTACTGCCCTGTCACCCCATTCATCATCCCTAGATTGGGGGAGGGGCGCTGTTCAGATCAGGGGGGCCGTATCAGACAGATCCTCAGTGCCGTCCCCCTCCTCCCCTTGGCTGGCAGTGGCCTCGGCCCGGTTCATATCCTGCCGGGCGATGTTCCCACCAACTCCCCCTCCCACGCCCCCACCTACGCACATCCCGGTCACGGCGCCTGCCCCAACACCAATGGCCACCGCCTCAGCCACGCCGAGCGCCACAGCTTCAGCCACGCCGACCGCAGCGGCAATTCCCGCAGCAGCAGCTCCACCCACCGGTGCCAGGACCACTGTCCCCGCAGCAGCGCCCGCCGCAATGGCAGATGTCGTGAAGCGCTTCCTGTAGATCTCCAGGAAGGTCTCGGCCTCCCGCATCAGCTCCGCCTCCAGCTCCATCAGCAGGGCCTCTTTCTTCTGCGTCAGCTCCACCTCCAGCTCCATCCCCAGGACCTCTTTCTTTGGCAGCATGTGCGTCCGGCACCGCTCCAGCAACTGCTCACGCTGCTCTGCGAGCAGCTTTGCCATCTTGCCCGGCCACACCTTCAGGCATTTAATTGGGTTCTTGGTGTCCTGCAGTAGCAGCGAGAGGAGACAGCCAAGAGTATTAGATGTGGCAAGTGCTGCATAGACCCTGACCACGATCCGGGCCCTCGTTGTACAAACACCCCCCAACTGAGTTCGGGGCTCCCATCGTGCCATGCAATGTACAGATCTCACAACTCAAATTGGACCCCCCATCGTGCCAGCTGCTACACAGACCAATCCCCCAAGTGACACTGGGGCCCCAGTTGTGCCCGGTGCTGCACACCCCTCACCCCATGACTGAGATTGGGCCTCCATGATGCCGGGTGAGGCACAGTTCTCTGGACTGAGATCGGGGCAGCCATCATGCCAAGTGCTGCCCAGAGCCCCCAAAACTGAGTTGGGACCCCCCAGTGTTGGGACTGGAGTCTCTCTTCTCTTCGGCCACCCTGGGAGCTGGAAATGTGAACTCCCATCTCATCCCCAAAGCCCATAGCCCGGGGGGCTGCCCGGGATGGTTCCCTGAGGTTCCCCTGGTGGGAGGCACAGCCCTCCCTGCCCAGATTCACCTTCTCCTTCAGAAAGGCAGTGTGGTCTCGGCAGGCTCTGTCCATTTCACTCTTGTTGGTGGCATGACACTGGTAGCGCCTTCTGTAGGTCTCCAGGAAGGTCTTGGCCTCCCGAGTCAGCTCTTCCTCTAGCGCCGTCAGCAGGGTCTCCGCCGGCTCCTTCATCTCCTCCCGGCACCGCCCCAGCAGTGACCTGCGCTGCTCCACCAACTGCTTCACCATTGCGCCTGGATCCACCTTCAGACAGTCGACCACGCGCTGGGACAGGCCGTCCTGCGTTGTGTGGGGGAGGAAGGAGAGAGTAGGGGGTCCAATATGTTAGAAGAGACGGGTGTGCGACCCCATCTCACCAATGGATCCTCTGGCTACAGCACAGCAACTTCCCCCCACCCTCCTGACTGAGATCAGGGCCACTGCTGTGCCGGGGTTGGAGTCTCCCATCTCCACAGTCGCCTAAAAGCTGATATGAGGTCTCCTCTCCTTCCACAAAGCCCGTAGCACATGGGGTTGGCTGTGATGTTTCCCTGGGTTCCCCTGGCTGGGGGCACAGCGACACCCCCAAACTCACCTTCTCCTTCAGAAAGAAAGCGTGGTCTGCGTGGGCTCTGTCCAGGACTCTCTGGTTGTGGAAGGTGATGGCCATCTGTGCAGGGAGGACAAGGCTGGGGTGAGCACAGCTTCCACCACATCAACCTCACGTAACAGAGTGATGCCATTGGCCAGTGTGGCAGCCACTTGGGGCTTCTGGTACCACCACTTTTCAATTTGATCCCCACAGCAGCCCAGCCTCAGCTCCCTTCCCCGCCCCGACCTGCACTTTGCACTTGTGGCGCTTTCCTGTAGCCGAGGACTTTGGAAACCCCTGTCCCAGCCGGGCTCAGCCCGAGGCTAGTGCCCAAAAGCATGTCAGTGACATCGGCTCTCATAGGTCTGGTGGTATTTGTTTTTTTTTTATTGATCTCCAGGAGGCAGGTGAATCTCAGCTCTTGTTTGGGGGTGGAGGCTGGGAGGAGCAACGACTCTGGAATAGTCTCTGCTGTGGAGCTATTGTGGAGTAGTTATTCTGTTATAGGTAGGCCGCTCGATTCCCCCCATGCAGAGAAGCTCCCTGTATCCAGTTCTCCTCAGGTGATCTGATGCTGACGCCCAAGAGAACTTGACAGACCATGTTTAAGGGTCTGTCTACGCTGAGTCCAGCCCTGCTGTGTGGGAAGGTGACACAACTGTGACTTCAAGGGCTCGGTCCGGGCTGTGCTGCGATGCTGCCCGGCTGGCAGATCAGACCAAAGGAGCCAGGGCAGAAGATCTGCTCAGCCGGCCCAATTCCCAGCTCCCCAGAGGCCCCGTGACGCCAGGTGGAAAAGTCTGTGCTGCTGGCCAGAGCACAGGGGGTCAGCTGGGGGGCATGACCGGAGAACGCTGTGCTGTGGCTATGCCCCATTCCCTAGAGGGGCCAGCGAACAGAGCCCCCGAATCTACCTTATCCTGCCCCCTTCCCCTGCCACTGCATGTGCTCCCATGATGTACCAGGGCCATGATACATGCACCAAGAGAGGAGATGCTGGTGCATCATGGGAAATCTGGTTCATGGGATGCCTGATTCTCCTCTATACCCCCAGTACTCAGTTCAGACTACACCTCCCATGGTGCCCTGCAGCTCTGATGCACCGCACCCTCACCCAGAAAGGATACCTGGCGCTTGATGGGAGATGTAGTTTGGTTGCCCTAATCTCCCATTCTCCTCTGTAGGCTGGTCTCATGGGAGGTGCAGTGCAAGCAGTGAGACCAACCCATAGAGGAGAATGGGGAGGATGAGGAGCCCGAGCTACAATCCCCATGATGCAGCAGCAGGGACTCTCCTCTTGGGGAGAGGAGTGGTGGTGTCCAGTACCTGCAGTGCATCATGGGATGTGTAGTCCAACCAGATGCCCAACCCGTAGAGGAGAATAGAGATGAGGTGGACGAAGATTTCTTCCAGCAACTAACGGAAGTTACTAGAACACAGGCCCTGGTTCTCATGGGAGACATCAATCACCCTGATATCTGCTGGAAGAGCAATACAGTGGTGCACAGACAATCCAGGAAGTGTTTGGAAAGTGTAGGGGACAATTTCCTGGTGCAAGTGCTGGAGGAACCAACTGGGGTAGAGCTCTTCTTGACCTGCTGCTCACAAACCATGAAGAATTAGTAGGGGAAGCAAAAGTGGATGGGAACCTGGGCGGCAGTGACCATGAGATGGTCGAGTTCAGGATCCTGACACAAGGAAGAAAGGAGAGCAGCAGAATACGGACCCTGGACTTCAGAACAGCAGACTTTGGCTCCCGCAGGGAACAGATGGGCAGGATCCCCTGGGAGAATAACATGAGGGGAAAGGAGTCCAGGAGAGCTGGCTGTATTCTAAAGAATCCTTATTGAGGTTGCAGGAACAAATCATCCCGATGTGTAGAAAGAATAGTAAATATGGCAGGCGACCAGCTTGGCTAAACAGTGAAATCCTTGCTGATCTTAAACGCAAAAAAGCAGCCTACAAGAAGTGGAAGATTGGACAAATGACCAGGAGGAGTATAAAAATATTGCTCAGGCATGCAGGAGTGAAATCAGGAAGGTCAAATCACACTTGGAGTTGCAGCGAGCAAGGGATGTTAAGAGTAACAAGAAGGGTTTCTTCAGGTGTGTTAGCAACAAGAAGAAAGTCAAGGAAAGTGTGGGCCCCTTACTGAATGAGGGAGGCAACCTAGTGACAGAGGATGTGGAAAAACTAATGTATTCAATGCTTTTTTTGCCTCTGTCTTCACGAACAAGGTCAGCTCCCAGACTACTGCCCTGGGCAGCACAGCATGGGGAGGAGGTGACCAGCCCTCTGTGGAGAAAGAAGTGGTTCGGGACTATTTTGAAAAACTGGACGAGCACAAGTCCATGGGGCCGGATGCGCTGCATCCGAGGGTGCTAATGGAGTTGGTGGCTGTGATTGCAGAGCCATTAGCCATTATCTTTGAAAACTCCTGGCGATCGGGGGAGGTCCCGGATGACTGGAAAAAGGCTAATGTAGTGCCCATCTTTAAAAAAGGGAAGAAGGAGGATCCGGGGAACAACAGGCCAGTCAGCCTCACCTCAGTCCCTGGAAAAATCATGGAGCGGGTCCTCAAGGAATCAATTCTGAAGCACTTAGAGGAGAGGAAAGTGATCAGGAACAGTCAGCATGGATTCACGAAGGGGAAGTCATGCCTGACTAACCTAATTGCCTTCAATGAGGAGATAACTGGCTCTGTGGATGAGGGGAAAGCAGTGGATGTGTTATTCCTCGACTTCAGCAAAGCTTTTGATATGCTCTCCCACTGTATTCTTGTCAGCAAGTTAAAGAAGTATGGGCTGGATGAATGGACTATAAGGTGGATAGAAAGCTGGCTAGATCGTCGGGCTCAACGAGTACTGATCAATGGCTCCATTTCTAATTGGCAGCCAGTATCAAGTAGAGTGCCCCAAGGGTCGGTCCGGGGGTCGGTTTTGTTCAATATCTTCATTAATGATCTGAAGATGGTGTTGACTGCACTCTCAGCAAGTTTGCAGAGTGGGAGGAGTGGTAGATACGCTGGAGGGTAGGGATAGGATACAGAGGGACCTAGACAAATTAGAGGATTGGGCCAAAAGAAATCTGATGAGGTTCAACAAGGACAAGTGCAGAGTCCTGCACTTAGGACGGAAGAATCCCATTCACTGCTACAGACTAGGGACCGAGTGGCTAGGCAGTATTTCTGCAGAAAAGGACCTAAGGGTTACAGTGGACGGGAAGCTGGATATGAGTCGACAGTGTGCTCTTGTTGCCAAGAAGGCTAACGGCATTTTGGGCTGTATAAGTAGGGGCATTGCCAGCAGATCGAGGGACGTGATCATTCCCCTCTATTCGGCATTGGTGAGGCCTCATCTGCAGTACTGTGTCCAGTTTTGGGCCCCACACTACAAGAAGGATGTGGAAAAATTGGAAAGAGTCCAGCGGAGGGCAACAAAAATGATTAGGGGCCTGGAACATGTGACTTTTGAGAAGAGGCTGAGGGAACTGGGATTGTTTAGTCTGCAGAAGAGAAGAATGAGGGGGGATTTGATAGCTGCTTTCAACTACCTGAAAGGGGGTTCCAAAGAGGATGGAGCTCGGCTGTTCTCAGTGGTGGCAGATGACAGAACAAGGAGCAATGGTCTCAAGTTGCAGTGGGGGAGGTCTAGGTTGGATATTAGGAAACACTATTTCACTAGGAGGGTGGTGAAGAACTGGAATGGGTTCCCTAGGGAGGTGGTGGAATCTCCTTCCGTAGAGGTTTTTAAGGCCTGGCTTGACAAAGCCCTGGCTGGGATGATTTTGTTGGGATTGGTCCTGCTTTGAGCAGGGGGTTGGACTAGATACCTCCTGAGGTCCCTTCCAACCCTGATCTTCTATGATTCTATGAGCTTGAGGCACAAGCACTACAATTCCCAGGAGCTGTCGCATGTAGCGGGGGGGTTTACCCCGCTCCTGCCTGAAGAGGATAAAGCCGCCTGGGAGAGGGCTGCAGCGGGGGAGAGCTGGGCTGATTAAGGAAGCAGCCACAGCTGTGGCATCTCAATCAGGGCCCAGCTGGCCCTTATAAGGGGGCAGTGGGTCAGGAGCTAACAGAGACTCTCTCTAGCCTTTCGAC
This sequence comes from Trachemys scripta elegans, assembly GCF_013100865.1. Taxonomy (NCBI): domain Eukaryota; kingdom Metazoa; phylum Chordata; order Testudines; family Emydidae; genus Trachemys; species Trachemys scripta. Next base: position 141,828,325 of record NC_048301.1, read on the forward strand.
AGAGAAGGACCTGGCTTCCTGGGAAGCTGAGGAGGGTACCTAGGGAAGAGCAGTGCTGGGGAAGGGCAAAGGGAGCTGGGGAGCTCCAGCCTGGTAAACCCCCAGCTGCAGGCCTTACTAAGGGCCTACAAAAAGGTACTGGGGGCTGCAGAGGTGCAGCCTCGGTCTTAGGCAAAGGCAGCAGGTCTAAACCCCCTTTGGCTTTCACACTGCCCCAGGGAAGGGGGGCTCGTTGATGACTGGCAGTGGCCATAGACTGAGGCAAGGTGGGGGTAGAGGGTTGGGGTTTCCCTGGGGAGGGGAGACCCAGAGACTGCGGGATACTGCAGAGGGCAGACCCCCTGAGCAAAGGGCACTGGGGTCTGGGAGGGACACGGGCCAGCGGCAAGCGGGACACCGGCCTGCAGAGGGCGCTCCGGAGCTGGAAATAGAGCTAATTCCTATGAACCAGCAGGAGGCGCCGCAGGGGTGAGTCCCGCCCCGTTACACCACACAAGGGATATTTGGGGGTTTTGCAGGAAACTCCAAGTTTTCTGCAGGAAAAACACCCCCATTTTCAGACCTGCTCTTAAAAACTCCTCTCATTGAAACACCAAAAGGAGTTGCCTGGGGATAAACAGGATTTGGGGCTATGGGTCTCAAGGATTGGAGACGTGTCTGTAGGCGAGATGAACACTCTAGCACCAGCTGCCCTCCAGGCTAGTGAAATTCTTCTAACCCTGAGTCCAAGAAAATAAGATTTCAGCCAGACTCTTTCCCAGTCCCCTCCAGCAGCATGGACCCAGTCCCCAACATTGCCCCAGCCCTGGTATGGACGGGAGAGGGAGACACCCCATGATCAGGTCAGAGACAAAGACGGTACCTGACAGGGAGAGGAGAAACCGGAGCGATGTTTCTTCATCACATCAGATAAATTCTGCAAAGGAACCAAAAGAAATCATCACATCACAGACTCCACAGGGCTTAGAAAGGCTGTGAACATGGGGAGGGCTCGCCTGGCGCTGAGATGCAGCCACCTCTGGGGTGGGGCAGCTGGGAAATTGGGGGTATTGGGGTCATCACTGACTGCAAGGAGAGAGCATCCCCTTCCTGCTCCCTCCAGCACAGCTGGCCGGTCCCCACCTTTATCTTGGCAGCGAGCTGTGTCCCGGTGAGCAGCTTCCCATGCCGGTCCGTCCGGATGTGTTGACCGGCCGAGCTCACCAGGGTGGTGATGTAGTCCCTCAGGCTCTCCCGGAAATTCTCACCCATGTCTGCAAAGGGGCGAGAGATGGACAATGGTAGGGGATTATAGGGCCTATCTGATCCCCCTTCTCTCTACCTTCCACGTGTAGGCATGATCAGTGCCCCAGTCGCATTGTTCTGCACATGGCAGGGGGCTCAGAGCCACTGTCCTGGGACCGTTACCTCTCAGCCTTCCCTCGCTTCCACTCACGATCCGCTCGCCAGGGGAGGGCATCAGGTAACAGCAGCTGCTGCTTCTGCTCAGCGCTTCCAGGGTCTTGGGGTGTTTGCAAGGGGACGTCTCCATCAGCATCTGCCGGAGCCGGGGGAAATCGTTACATTGACACACAAACACCTGTTAACATCAGCCCGACCTGCTGGGCAGTCAGAGAGGGGCTGGAGGGGCCCAGCCTCGTTTGTGGTAGGCATTGGAAGGGATGCAGTGAATGAGGTAGGGGATGGCAGGAAGAGACAGGAGTGAGTCCAGGTCTCAACCTCCCCCACCCTGTTCCCCGTCTATCCAGATGTCTTGTCCCAGCCTGCTCCTCTCCCTCCCCCTGGTCTGGCTTTTCTCCCCTCCACACTGCAATCAAGCAGCTTCCTTCTCCACCCCACCTGGGCTCATTGAGAGCGTGGGAGACAGGACATCCCCTCTCAGGTCTGGTGCCTGGCCTGGAGCAGCAAGTGCGGGGGAAGTCCAGCTTTGCTACTGCAACCCCCGGCTGGAGCACACTGGGTCGCTCTGTGGGGATGGAGCACGCTCAGTCTGGGCACCATGTGGAGCTGTGAGGGGCTGGAGCATGGTCAGTGTGGACAGATTCTGGCATCTCTCTGACACACTGGCCACCCCACCCCCCGCCAAATGTACAGTCCTTACTCCAAAGTAGGGAGGGCTGGGGGGGGGGCTAGAGATATTAAAAAAAGGAACATCAGAATTTTCTTTCAATATTGCTAAACAATGTGTATTTCTTTAGCCTCATTCTCAGAAACAGCTGGAGGAAGCACAAATCCAGCTGGAGGCAGAGAACAAGCATGGAAAATTTCAGCCCAAACATTTAAAGTTTGGCAAAGTTATAAGCAACTTTAAAGGGGTCTTATAATGGGGTTTGTCAGGAAACCTTCATAAAGGGTGGGGCTACCAGCCCCCTGGAGGGGAAAGGCCCCGTGTCCCATTCCTCATCCCCTGAGCCAGCCAGTCCCCAACACTGGGTCTGGATCGCAGCTGGCACCCCCCAGAGGGGACAGACCCTAGGTCCCATTCCCCCCACCCAACCAAGCCCCACAGTCACCTGTCTGATGTATCTCAGATGCTGCTCCCCACCCTGGGCTCCGAGGACCCTGGGGATATTCGAATCTCGCACCAGCAGGTCTAGATGCTGCAGGGGAGACAGGTGGGAAGTGGGGGTCACTGAGGGTAGAGGAGGCTGGGACGGGGAGAAGGACAGTGTCTGCTGGGGTGACCTCGACCCCTCGGGAGTGGGGCAGTTGGTGCATAGGGCAGGAGCATTCTGTGGAGTGGGGGAGGGGTGCAATGTGGGGATACATGGGGCAGGGCGGGTGACTGGAGGGGAAGCCGACTCACCTGAATGGGCTCCAGTCCGTAGGCCCCCCCCCACCACTTCGGCCACCTGCACAAACATCTGTGGAGAGGGAAGAGGGACGGGGTGAGTCTGGGACCTGGGAGGTGTTTAGTCTGGGGGGAGATGATCCTGCCTGTGAACAGAAAGGGGCCTGATCACCCCCCACCCCCAAATTGGAGCTTTTCCCTCTGCCCAGGGCCGAGAGCGAGGCCCAGCTAGCGTGAAACGAATTGTGCAATGGACAGGGAGGATTTCAGCGGGGCAGAGAGAAAGAGGCTGCACCCGGGCATGGGACGGGGAGGGAGGCCGTGGGACACAGGGGTCTGGTTGCGGGGATGGATAACTGTCAGTGCACACCCCTCCTCTGTCCAGTTTCAAGGTTTTCTCCTTCTCTCCAGGGTGCTCCACAGAGGTGTGGAGGGGAAGCGGGGTGGGGGGGGCAGTGATCGAAATTTGGGGTCCTTGTACTGAGGGGTCCCACTCCACAAACACCCCATTGCCTCAGGCTGACGGACGCTACCAACTTTCTTTGCACAGCACCAGGGGTCAAGGCTCTGCTCACGCCTTGAACAGTCTGGTGATGTGGCATTTCCCTGAGCTCTGCCTAGGCCTCCCTATCTCTGTGTGAACCAGGTTTTTGCCAATGACAGAACCCAGGGCAGCGAGAGCAGATAAAACCCTCCCAAGCCGACCTGTGCCCGGCACAGAGAATCCCCCCGGGGTGCGGTACAGGGTCCGGACACGCCGTATGCCGTAGGCGGCAGTGACGTCACTAAGGGGCTTGAACCGGTGGGGCTGGGGCTGGGTAAGAGCCTGGAGAGAGGAGCAGAGCAGAGCAGGGGGCAGAGCGACCGCCCCAGGCCCTGGCCCCAGCAGCTTCCCACCGACGCTGACTCCAGAGAACCCACATGACCGTGGGAGAGTCAGTTTCTCTCTCTCAGCCTCAGTTTCCCCACAGGAGCTATGGGGAGGGATAATAACCCTGTGGGGCTAACGGGAGAACCTGGCCTGGCCACGTTCAGTGTCGCGCTGCCCGGCCTCACCTCCAGGTATTCGAGATCCGGGTCCTTCAGCCGACGGCCAACGTTCAGTATCTGCAAATAACCAGGAGACAGACAGAGCTACAGCAACGGGCAGTGACGGCCGCCCCAGACCACTTCCCAGCCACGGCACCCGCCCCGAGCACAGTGCCCCCCAGTGCCGCATGGGGCATCGCGGGCAGCCCTGAGTGCCAGGGGAGAGCGCCCCCTGCTGTGCCCCACCCCGCTCCCTGCAGCACTGCGCCCCCTGGGGAACCTCCCAACCTGGTAGGAGCTGAGCAGCATGGACATGGCAGAGAGTTTGATGCTGGTCTCCTTGTTGCTTTTAAGGTCCATGGATCCCTCGGTGTCGACCAGCAGCACGGCCACCTGGGGGCCAAGAGTGAGAGCCCCAGGTCAGCTCCCGGCTTTGTCCAGCCACCTACGGCCCCTCAGCCCCCAGAACCTGCCCCCTGCTCCACCCCCATGGCACCTGGCATCTCATTCTCGCCTTCCCCAGAAATCCCCCAGTGTTAGCTCCTTACTTCTGTCTCTTCTCCGTTCCCCCTGTTCTCTCTCCACTGGTTCCCCTGGGGCCTCCTTCCCCACGTCTCTGTCCATCCCTCCCTGTTTCCCCCACTCCCTCTGTTCCCAATTCTCTACCCTGTTCCCCTTTCTCTTCTCCCAGCCCCCCATGGCCTCCTCCCTGTTCTCTATGCACCCCCAATGCCACCACTCACCTTCCCGCCCTCAGTGGGGACCCAGAAGGGCTGACTCCACGCCCACACACCGTGGGTGACTGGCTGCATGTCGGCGCGCCACTCGAACCCCTCCAGGAGCTCGTCCTCCCGGCCCATCCATGACCCGTCCCTCACATCCTGCCGGGAAGGAACATGCGGGGGTGGGGGAGGTCAGTGCAGGGTGGCGGAGGAGAGTGACTGGTCCCCCCCTCCTACCCCAGACTGCAAACCCTGGGAGGGGACAGGGGTTAATTGTACTAGTGTGGGGCGGGGAGGATACATGGTGACGGGTGTACTCGTAATCTGATAGACAAACAGACCTACTGCTGTCTAGACAGAGAGACAGACACTCTGTGTTCCAGACAGGCAGACAGACACCTTAGGGTCCAGCCATGGCCCGAGCTAACTGGACATGTTTGGGGGCGGGATGCTCACAGACACGTGTGCAGCTCTGAGCCCTCCAGCAGGGGGCAGGATGGGGCTGTTCACACCCAGCTCACTCCTGCTCCCGTTCACACTCACCGGGCTCCGGAGCCGGCGCAGCAGGTAGTTCAGCAGGAAGGATTTACCCAGGCGTTGCTCCCCGATGATGGACACCAGGCAGACGGGGGCGTCCCCCACCCCGCTCCAGGCAGTGGCTCAGAGCCTCCTTGTCCAGGGTCAGGCCCCCTTCCTCATCCAGACGCACCAGCTGCACCGGGCGCCCCATCTCCGGTGGAGCCCCCGGCCCCTGCTGCAGGAAGAGAGCAGGGTCAGACCTCCGACCCCACCCACCAAGTGAGCCTGTCCCATGGCCCCGTGATCAGAGCCCTGTGCCCCATTCCCACCCTCCCAAGCCAGCCAGCCCCCCTGCCCTGGGGCTGGATCAGAGCCAGAACTCTCTGGAGGGGAAAGCCCCTAGATTCTTGCTGGAACACATCAAGGGAGACTGCGCCAGGCTGGGGAAGACCCTTAAAGAAATGGAGGCTCAGGGGATCTTCAGTGGGAGGAGGAGAGTGAAGGGGAGACAAGATGCTGATGATCACCAGGTGGCTCAGGCAGTGGGGCTAAGGAGGCCTTGGGGATGTTCGACCACTGGGAGGCGCTCACGGACAGCTGACTGGTCTCATGGGATGGAAGCCACCTGAACAGGGTGCGGGATAGACTTCCGGGATGGAGGTTGGCACAGCTGATAAAAAGGGCATTAAACTAGGAACCCTGGGAGATGCTCTTGGAATCTCCAGGCCCGATTCTCACACTGAGCGGGAGGCAAATCAAGTAGGACAGGGCACAGCAGTGGAGAAAGGAACGACAGAGGGCGGGAGAATGGATGACAAGAGGAACAATAGTGCCATGAGCACCGACACTAACAGTCAGGTGGCCGATACTGGCAGTAAAACGACTGTAGCTACCGGGGTGAGAAATCTGAGCAAAGCCAAGTGGAATCAGTAAGATGGCTGATCAGCAACGCCAGGAGCCGGGTGACAAAATGGAGGAAGTAGAACTACGGGTGTGGGACGGGAAACCAGAGATTATCGGGAGAACAGAACCATGGGGCAGTACAGCCATGGCTGGATTACAGGAAAGAAAGGAAAAGGGCAAAGGTTGTGGAGTAGCATTGTGTGTTCATGACGAGGTGGAGTGGAAAGAAATGAGAAGGGCTGGAATGGGTAAAACAGAATCTGTTTGGGTCATAATCACTGTGGGGAAGAAAACTACCAGAGGCTCCCCTGGGATAGTTCTTGGGGTCTGCTACAGACCCACGGGTCCGGTTTGGGTGTGGATAGAGACCCCTTTAATAGATTGAATGAAATAATTACCACTTGGAATTGTGTGATCATGAGAGACTTTAGTTTTCCAGACAGAGATTGGGGGAGAAGTGCTACTAATAATGGTAGGGCCCGGATATTCCTGGATGTGACAGCCGACAGATTTCTTCACCAAATAGTCACCGAACCAACAAGCGGTGATGCCAGTTTAGATTTAGCATTGGTAAGTAGCGAGGACCTCACTGAAGAACTGGCTGTAGAGAACAGCCTTGGTTTGAGTGACCATGAGCTAATTCAGTTTAACTAAATGGAAGGATAAACCAACACAGGTCGGCAGCTGCTGGTCCTGGATTTCAAACAGGCAAACAGCAAAAAATTAAGGGAATTAGGGAGGGAAGTGACCCGGCCTGCAAAGCTGAAGGATCTGAATATGGAGGGGGCTTGTCAAAGATGCAGGAACTCTCTGGAGTCTGCGTCCAGGAAAAAGCCAGTAGGGAGGGGTTGCTGACCAAACTGGATGAACAAGGATCTCAAAGAGGTGATTAAGAGAAAGCAGAAAGCCTACAAGGAATGGAAAATGGGAGGAATCCGTATAGGGATAAAGTGAGAACTGCCAAAAGCCAAGCAGAATTGAGCTTGCAAAAAAAATTAAAACCAACAGGAAAAAGTTCTTCAGCCTTATAAAGAAAAAAAAAAAAAAAACCAAGGAAAGAAGAAGTGGGACCGCTGAGCTCTGAGGATGGGGTGGAGATAAAAGCTACAGGCTGCATGGGCCAACACCTGAAGATATAGGCAGGGACTCTGTTAGCAGGAAAAGGAGCAGGTTGACCCAGAGGCGGATATGAGTACAGGCTTCTTTATTGCGATACTTGTTCCCGTCGACCAAATTGTCGAGTAAGCGCTGGATTAGTTACAGCACACTCTTTATCTAAGTTAGTGTGTAAACGCCTACATCCGTTACAACCCCCCAAACCCTTATTGAGTAATAGAAACACCCATCCTGTTAGTGTACCCACCCCTATCTATTAGTCACAGCATTACCCATGTCACACAGACATTTTTATCTTGGAAATACAGTTCTTTGCAACAATCTGTTGCTACAAATGTCCCTAGTCAGCGGTTCTCAGGGGAGGGAGGAAGGGGCCACGAGCCAGGGCTTGTTTATGTAGCTGGGAAAGGAAGAGAGGGGAGAGAACATTTCTTTTACCTTCTCTCACACGAAGGGCATTCATTTGACAGCTACATTTCTCCTGCAGCTGCAGGCCTTAACAATTCTCACAAGCAACAGGGAAGGGGAAAATATGGCAACTTGTTTATTAAACAAAGAAACACTGCCTGCTTATGCCTTTGTCCCCTAATGCCATGTCAGCACAGCAGCAACTTCCCAGGTCTTTACTTAACCCGAACGTACCCCAAGAGCCTCTGTTTTCAATAAACGTAAAGAGAAGCTTGTGGCAAGATGGCTAATGAGAACAAGAATACGGGAGTAGAAATTGTCCCTGAATGTCCCTGAAATGGAAGCCAGATTCAAACAGCTTAATGGGACCAAACTGGGGGGGCCTGGATCATCTCCATCCACGAATATTAAAGAAACTGGCACATGAAATTGCAAGCCCAATAGCAAGGATTTGTCATTAAGCTGTAAAAGTCAGGGGTCATATCTCAGGTCCTACCAAATTCATGGCCATGGTCACGGATTATGAAATCTGGTCCCCCCCTCTTTGTAATCTGATCTGTTGTGTGCTTTTACCCTAAACTATACAGATTTCATGGGGAAAACAGCATTTCTCAAATTGAGGGTCCTGACCCATAAGGGAGTTGGGGGGGGGGTCGCAATTTTATTTTAGGGGGGTCACAGTATTGCCACCCTGAATTCTGCACTGCCTTCAGAGCTGGGCAGCTGGAGAGCGGCAGCTGGTGGCCGGGCACCCAGCTCTGAAGGTAGCGCCCTCCCAGCAGCAGAACAGCAGTAGGGGTGGCAATACTGTACCCTGACATCTTTCCTTCTGCGCTGCTGCTGGCACCGGCTCTGCCTTCAGAGCTGGGCTCCTGGCCAGCAGCCGCCGCTCTCCAGCCACCCAGCTCTGAAGCTTCACGGCTGAGCTTGATAAGTTTATGGAGGGGATGGGATGACGAGACTGCCTACCATGGCACGTAGCCGATCTGTAACTGCTAGCAGCAAATATCTCCAATGGCTGGAGATGGGACATTAGATGGGGAGGGCTGTGAGTTACTACAGAGAATTCTTTCCCAGGGGTCTGGCTGGTGGGTCTCACCCACATGCTGAGGGTCTAATTGATCGACATATTTGGGGTCAGGAAGGAATCCCGCCCCGGTCGGATGGGCAGAGACCTGGGGGGTTTCGCCTTCCCCTGCAGCATGGGGCACAGGTCACTTGCCGGTTTGAACTAGTGTAAACGGTGGATTCTCTGTAACTTGAAGTCTTTAAACCAGGGGTGGGCAAACTACAGCCCGCAGGCCACATCCGGCCCATCAGGGCTTTGGATCCATCCCAGGGGATTGCCACCCCCATGGCGCTGTGGGGCTAAGGCAGGCTCCCTGCCTGCCCTGGCCCCGCGCTGCTCCCAGAAGCGGCTGGCACCATGTCCCTGCGTGCTGCTGCCACCCCAGAGCTGCTCAAGGTAAGCAGCGCTGGGCCGGAGACGGCACCCCAACCTGCCTGTACCCCACACCCCAACCTCCTGCCCTGAGCTCCCGTCACACACCGCACCCCTCCTGCGCCCCAACTCCCTGCCCTGAGCCCCCGTCGCACACTGCACCCCTCCTGCGCCCCAACTCCCTGCCCTGAGCCCCCGTCGCACACCGCACCCCTCCTGCGCCCCAACTCCCTGCCCTGAGACCCCTGCCACACCCCTCCTGAACCCCAACCCCCTGCCCTGAGCCCCCTGCCTCACTCCGCACCCCTCCCTGCACCCCACTCCCTGGCCCTTAGACCCCTCCCGCACTCCGCACCCCCTCTTGCACCCCAACTCCTTGCCCTGAGCCCCTTCCTGCACACCACCCCCCCTCCCACACATCACACTCCCTGTCACATCCCAGCCCCCTGCCCCAGCCCTACATTCTTGTCCCAGCATGCAATTTCATCACCCAGATGTGGCCCTCGGGCCATAAAGTTTGCCCACCCCTGCTTTAAACCATGATGTGAAGATGTCAGTAACTCAGCCAGAGGTTTGGGGTCTATTACAAGAGCGGGTGGGGGAGGTTCTGTGGCCTGCGATGTGCAGGAGGTCAGACTAGATGATCATGATGGTCCCTCCTGGCTGACCAGTCTGAGTCTGTGTGTCCCATTCCCCACCCCCTGAGCCAGCCAGTCCCCACTCTGGGGCTAGATCAGGGCTGGCGCCCTCTAAAGGGGACAGGCCCCGTGTCCCATTCCCTGCTCCCCTGAGCCAGGCAGTCCCTGCCCTGGAGCTGGATTGGGCCCAGCATCCCCTACAGGAGAAAGCTCCTTTTCCCCTTATCTGGCCCATCTGGTCTCACCGGCTCCGGCTCTTCCCGCAAGAGCTCGGTGAATTTCTCCACCAGGCTTTTGACACGTGTGTCTGGGATCATCCTGCCCCCGGAGCAGGGAGCTCGGCACTCCGGGCAGCGGCGCCCTTGGGCTGAGACCTTGCTCCAGTGAATGGAGAGGCAGCCCCGGCAGAAGTTGTGGCCACACTCGATGGAGACGGGATCATTCAAGACGTCCAAGCAGATGGAGCAGGTGACGTCCTCCCGGAGTTGCTCCATCCCTCTGATCCTGCAGGCTTGGGGAAATCCACTGGGTCAGGAGCTGGCACATGGGAACACCAGGGCTGACATGCTAGAGCAAGGGGGCTGGGAACCAGGACTCCCGGGCTCCAATGTTAATTTTCACCACTTTGCTCGTAAGTTTCCATTCACTGCTGTGAGCTGGGCCATTCCCATTTTTGGGCAGAGCTGGCAAATGCCTCTCTGCTTGTGGGGTTTTGGGTTGCCTGGGGGTCTGGGAGCACAGCCCCCTGAACTCCGATGGGGATGACAAGCCGTTCCCGCCCCCTGAGCTCACCCCACTAGAAACACCCGACCTGCCACGACATGGACTCAGCCGTGGGGTGAGACTCTCAGAGCCCCCTGGGCGTCTGCCAGCCTAGCCAGCCAAGGGGCCTCGGAAACGCCTGCTGCTTTTGCTCCTGTCGTTATTAAATGGGGGCTGCCAGGGGCATCCTGAATCCCCCTCCCCAGCTCACAGGGTGCCAGGGCTCCTGGAAAAGCAGAAGTGGCAGAGCAAACCGCACCCCCAGGCGGTAGCCGCAGGCAGGGGGAGGGGATTGAAGGAAGGTCACTGGAAAGGATCTGGGCACCGAGCCCAGCAGCCCTGATGGCCAGAGTCAGCCCTGCTCTGCCACGTGGTGAGTTTTGGAGCGTCCTGCCGCTGAGATACCCTCAGCCCTGGACCTTAGCTCTGCCGGTGCCTAACCGTGGGGTTGGGCCCTGGGATCTGAGGTTCACACGAGACAGAAAGTTGTGTCAGGGGCTTTGGGACAGGAAGTGGCTCCCGCCCTGAAAATCGGACGGCTTCCTGGAGATAAAGGGGTTTTCATCAGGTGGAGGAGGGTGGGGCAGATTTTGGGGACCCCCAGCAGTGGGAAGAACTCAGGCATCCTGGCTCCCACACCTCCCCCGCTCTAACCCACCAGACCCTACTCCCTTCCCAGAGCTGGGAGAGAACCCAGGAGTCCTGAGCCCCAGGATGTGGGCCCTGTCCCACAGGGGCCCCTGAGCAGTGGGATGGGGCTTATGCTCTTGTGATGCAGTCTATATGATTTTATAAAAATATGCTAATGAGGGTGAATATAATGTAATTGGACTATGCTTCATGCAAAACGTCTCTTGTAAGGTATCATTACAAAGCTTATCATCTACTGAGTGTGGTCATCTTATTTGTATAAATTTATCACTCTTGTATCTGAAACTAGAAATATAAAATATAACTCTGAGGGCCTATTGTAATTATGCAAAGTGTGGGCCATTAATTGTGGTTTGGAATCTTGATGACTCCCATTAACCAGGACCATTGTCTGTAGATGGCTGTGTTTCACTTGTAAGTCTTCCTGTATACCTGTGTGCTGGCAAGTGGGTAATGAAGTTCTACAGTGACGTGTGATCATGTCACTGGAACTGGAATCCATCTTTAACCTGGTGCTTTTCCATTGAGAAGGAGGAGGTGGGAACCCAGAGAGGGACAAAGGATTCCCACCTTATGCAAAAGATATATAAGTGGGTGGAGCAGAGAAAAGGGGGAGCCATCATGAAAAATCCCCTAGCTACCACCTGAGCTGGAACAGGGGCTGTACCAGGGGAAACAACTGTGCCCAGACTAACAAGGCATCCAGTCTGTGAAAGAAACTTATTGAAACATCTCTGATGGTGAGATTTTATCTCTATTCAGTTTTATTACTGTACTAGGCATAGATTTGCGTGTTTTATTCTATTTTGCTTGGCAATTCACTTTGTTCTGTCTGTTACTACTTGGAACCACTTAAATCCTACTTTCTGTATTTAATAAGATCACCTTTTACTTATTAATTAATGCGGAATTGTTTTTAATACCTGGCGGCGGGGGAGGGGGGGGGGAACGACAGCTGTGCATATCTCTCTATCAGTGCTATAGACGGTGAACAATTTATAAGCTTTATACAGGGTAAAATGGATTTATTTGGGGTTTGGACCCCACTGGGAGTTGGGCATCTGAGTGTCAAAGACAGGCACACTTCTTAAATTGCTTTCAGTTAAGTCTGCAGCTTTGGGGCACGTGGTTCAGACCCTGGGTCCGTGTTGGAGCAGACGGGCGTGTCTGGCTCAGCAAGACACGGTGCTGGAGTCCTGAGCTGGCAGGGAAAGCAGGGGCAGATGTAGTCTTGGCACATTAGGGGGTTTCTGTGATCCAACCCGTCACAGCCCTTATATGGTTACAAGTGGCCCCCACGGGGGAGGAGCCGCCCCTCCAGCCCCCCAGCAGAGGCGCCAGCATGTGGCCGAGCTGTGACTTCTGCTATTTTCAGGGCCTTGGTTGGCAGGTGCCCAGGGGGGCTGCAGGGGATGGATGGGGGAGAAGAAGGAGGGGCTCTCGGGGGGGCAGAGAATTGGATGGGGCTGCAGAGGTCGGGGAGGGGGACGTGGTGTGGGGGTGTTTGTCCCCCAGTGTCTGGGTCCGAGTACATGGTGTCCTGGGATCACCCCCTTCAATGAGCCCTGACCTCTCGCCCTGCCAACTGCCCCCCAGGCCCCAGAGACGCTGGCTGGTGCATGAGGCAGGAAATACGCCCAGCCCCAGCCTCCCCCATCCCCTATTCCCTCCACTTGGGGAAACATTGCCCCCCCACAGGGAACATCCCGACCGTGCCCCCCCCCCCACCCAGTCCCAGCTCCCCTCCCCCCCGAGGACACACAGACACAGGGCAGCTGGGAGAACCACACAGCCCCTCTCCCCTGCTCTGGACGTTTCCATGACTCAGCTGATTCGAAGCTGCGCCCATCGGACCCCCC
>NC_048301.1:141875798-141924231 GCF_013100865.1 Trachemys scripta elegans
AAGAAGAACTTTATTATAAAGAAAAAAGTAAAAGAATCACACCTGCAAAATCAGGATTGAAGGTATCTTTACAGAGTAATAAAAAGATTTAAAACGCAGAGGATTCCCCTCTGGACTCAGCTTCACAGTTACAAAAACAGGAATAAAACTACCTCTGTAGCATAGGAAAATTCACAAGCCAAAACAAAAGATAACCGAATGCATTTCCTTGCCCTACTAACAATTCCTGTGGATTTAGATGGATTATTCCAGGTATATTTTCAGGAGATGTTTTACCATCCGGAGAGGGAACAACCCACACAACAACAAACAAACAAATCCTTCCCCCACAGATTTGAAAATATCTTCTCATTGGTACTTCTGGTCAGGTACCAACTAGGTTATTTGAACTACTTCACCCCTTACAGGTAAGGCAGTTATTACCCTTCCCTCTATATTTATGACATGGGAAAATATACATCCTTTGTCTGGCAGAAACTTGTCTGCCAATCCTGTCTTTATTCAGACTTCAAAACAAGTTTTCCATATCTACATGTATGTGTGACCCCAAACTGCGTGACAAGGCCTACATTACACACGCATATTCATACCCAGGGTGCTCCCGGCTTGCATTTGATACATTACAAGATGCTGACACAGGCCACTGAACCCTCTGCCCGCTGGTACTGATGGGCCTGAGTGTCACACAGTCACTGGAGGTTTTTCAGAGCAGATTCTACCCAATGCCCCTTCTTAGAATCTGTGGGTGGGTGGCTCCCCTGGTCTAGGGTGGTTTGTGGCTGAAGTGTCTTGGCCACTCTGCAGCCCCATCACCTTATTTGTCACCCCAGACTTGGGGGTGCACTGTTCTGATCAGGGGAGCCTCATCGGATTGCTCCTCAGTACCATCCCCCTGTTCCCGTTGGCTGGCGGTGGCCTCAGCCCTCTGCTTATCCTTCCAGGTGACATTCTCACCAACTCCCCGTCCCACGCCCCCGCCCACACACATCCCAGCCACGGCGCCCACCCCGGCTCCAATGGCTGCTGCCTCAGCTATACCGAGCGCAGCAGCAGCGACCCCGACCCCGGCAGCTCCCCCGACCGGTGCCAGGACCAGTGCCCCCGTGCCAACGCCCGCCGCAATGACAAATGTCTTGAAGCGCTTCCTGTAGATCTCCAGGAAGGTCTCAGCCTCCTGCTTCAGCTCCGCCTCCAGCTCTGTCAGCTGGGCCTCTTTCTCCGGCGCCGGCTCCCGCATCTCCATCTGGCACCACCACAGCAACTCCAGGTGCTTTTCCTCGAACTGCTCCGCCATCTTGCTTGGCCTCACCTTCAAGCAGGCAAACATGTTCCGGGATTTGCGGTCCTGCAGCCACCAGGAGAAGAGACAGCCAAGATTGGGGCTCATGTCACACCAGGAAACACACAGACCCGCTCACCAACTGAGATCAGACACCCCCACAACTGGGATCAGGGCTGGCTCCCATCGTGCCGGGCACAGCACAGATCTCCTGACTGAAATCAAGCGCCTGTCATGTGCAGTGCTGCATAGCCCTCCCCGCCTGATATTGGGGGCCCCGTTATGCTGGTGCTGGGCAGAACCCCCAACTCAGATTGGGCACCTCATGTGCCACAGTCTCCCATCGCTGCAGCCACCCTGGGAGCTGGAGATATGAACTCCCATCTCCTGTCCCAAATCCTGTAGCCTGTGGAATGGCTTGGATGGTTGCCTTGGGTTCCCCTACCCAGGGGCACAGACCCCTCCCCCTACACTCACCTTATCGTTCAGAAAGTTAGCATGCTCTCGGCGGGTTCTGTTCATGATATTTTGGTTGTGGAAGGTGATGGCCATCTGCAGAGAGAGGACACGGCCGGGGTGAGCCACAGTTCATGGACCCGTGTCTCCACCCAGCTTCCACTGAAGCAGCCTCAGGTAAAGGGACACAGTGGTGCACGGTCGCTGTTGTTATGGTTCATGGACTAGGACCCGGAGTAGTGGGTGGGCCTGGATCCTCCCATAAGCCACTGAGAAAGTGACCTACACTTGGACAATGATTAAACCCCCAGAAGGGGATCTGAACTGTTAAGAGGCCTGGCTGGAGAGCTGGGGTCAGAACAGACCCAGAGAGGGTGAAACCATCACCTCCAGGGAGGAAGCCCTGGGGTGTGGCCTGATCCTAGGGCTGGGACTGGTTAAAGACGCTCGCGAGAGGTGGGTGCCGTTACACCAACCCATAGAGGAGATTGGGGAGGATGGACGGGTTGCCCGAGATACATCCCCCATGATGCAGGAGCAGAGACTCTCCTCTTGGGGAGGACTGCTAGTGCATGGTGCCTGCAGTGCATCATGGGATATGTAGTTCAACCAGGTGCCCAACCCGTAGAGAAGAATGGGGAACATGAGGCACAAGAACTACAATTCCCAGAACCTGCCACAATGACCTTTCCACACAGAGATATTCTGGGGTTTTCCTGGAAACTCCAAGTTTTCTGCAGGAAAAACAACCCCATTTTGGGCCAGCTCGAACAAGCTCCTCTTATTTAAATGCCAATGGGCATCCCGTGGGGAAAAACAGGATTTGGTTCTATGGGTCTCATGGACAGGAGATGTGTCCATAGGCTGGGCGAACCCTCCAGCATCATCCACCCTCCAGGCTAATCAAATTCTTCTACCCCGAACCTGAGATTTCACTCAGACCCTTTCCCCGTCACCTCCAACAGGATGGACCCAGTTCCCAACATTGCCCCAGCCCTGGTATGGACAAGTGAGGGTAGACACCCCATGATCGGGTCAGAGACAGTACCTGACAGGGAGAGGCGAAGCCAAAGCGATGCTTCTTCATCACATCAGATAAATTCTGTGAAGGAACCAAAAGAAATCATCACATCACAGACTTCACATGGCTTAGAAAGGCTGTGAACATGGAGAGGGCTTTCCCAGCTGTGAGATGCAGCCACCTCTGGGGAGGGCCAGCTGTGGAAAGGTCACACAGTGACGCTGTATGGGTATTGGGATTATCACTGACTGCAAAGGGAGAGCGCCCCCATCCTGATCCCTGCAGCACAGCTGGCCGGTCCCCACCTTTATCCAGGCAGCGAGCTGCATCCCGGTGAGCAGCTCCCCATGCCGGTCCGTCCGGACGTGTCGACTGGCCAAGCTCACCAGGGTGGTGACATACTCCCTCAGGCTGTCCCGGAAATCCTCATCCATGTCTGCAAAGGGGAGAGAGATGGACAATGGTGGGGGAAACTGGGGACCATCTGATCCCTCTTCTCTCTACCTTCCACGTGCAGGCATGTGCGGTGACCCAGTCGCATTGCTCTGAACATGGCAGGGGCTCAAAGCCACTGTTCCGGGTCCGTTACCTCTCAGGGTTCCCTTGCTCCCAATCATGATCCGCTTGCCGGGGAAGGGCATCAGGTAACAGCAGGTGCTGATTCTCTTCAGTGCTTCCAGGGCCTTGGGGTGTTTGCAGGGGGACATTGTCTCCAGCCTCTGCCAGAGCCGGGCGGAATCGTTATATAGATACACAGAACTTACCACAGTGAAATGCAAATAGCAACAATAAATAAAGAGTGGAGGAACTTTCAGAGCCAACCTCCGCCACACGGGAAAGGCTGCAGGTCCCTTTCTTCACCACCAAGCCCCACACTCACCTGTCTGACGTCTCTCAGATACTGCTCCCCACCCTGGGCTCCAAGGACCTGGGAGCTGCTCCAATCCCGCACCAGCAGGTCTAGATGCTGCAGGGGAGACAGGAAGGGAGTGGGGGTCACTGGGGGTGGCGGAGGTTGGGAGGGGGTGAAGGACGATGTCAGGAGGGGAAGCTTGAACCCTGCAGGGTGTGGGGCAGGGGGGGTGCATGGGGCAGGAGCATGCTGTGGAGTGGGGGAGGGGTGCAATGTGGGGATACATGGGGCAGGGCGGGTGATGAAGGGGGAAGCCATCTCACCTGAATGGGCTCCAGTCCGTATTCCTTTCCCACCTGTTCGGCCACCTGCACAAACATCTGCGGAGTGAAGAGATTGGGGGGGAGGCAGTGAGTCTGGGGGCTGGGAGGTGGGGAGATCCTTCCTGTGAAGCGGAAAGGGGGCTGCTCACCCACACACCCACCTGACCTGCTCCCTTCATAGTGAGGCCCAGCAAGTGCAAAACAGAGCTGGACGTGGACAGAGACATTTTCTGTGGGCACAGAGAAGCAAGATGCACCCAGCCAAGGGGATGGGGGGAGGCCGTGGGGCACACGGGCGTGGTGCTGGGGGAGGGTGGCTGTTAGCACATACCCCTCCTGCGCCCCCTACACCCCACAGAGGAGCAAGTCCAGTTCCAGGGCTTGCTCCTTCTCTCCAGGGTGCTCTGTGGAGGTGGGGGGCGGGGATGGGTTAGTGATCCTGATGTAGGGTCCTTTCCTGAGGGGTTCCTGAGAGGCGCCCCTTCCACCCCAGAAAAACGCCATTGCCTCAGGTTGCCGGATGCTACCAGCACTGTTTGCACAGCCCCGTGGGCCAAACCACAGCCTGGGACGTGGCTGAGAGGCAGGACGTGCCATATGCCGCAGGTGGCAGTGACGTTGCTAAGGGTGTGACTGCCAGGGGATTGACCCGGTAGGGCAGGGGCAGAGCGACCGCCCCAGGCCCTGGCCCCAGCAGCCTTCCCACTGACGGCGGAGCTGGGCTGGAGGGGAGGGAGGGATCCGAACTTTGGTACAGTGGAGAGAGCCAGGCTGGGCCGTGCAGTGACAGCGCTGACTCCAGAGGCCCATGTGACCGTGGGAGAGTCAGTTTCTCTCTCTGGGCCTCAGTTTCCCCACAGGAGCTATGGGGAGGGATAATAACCCTGTGGGGCTAACGGGAGAACCTGGCCTGGCTACGTTCTGCATCGCGCTGCCCGGCCTCACCTCCAGGTATTCGAGATCTGGGTCCTTCAGCCGACGGCCAACGTTCAGTATCTGCAAATAACCAGGAGACAGACAGAGCTACAGCAACGAGCAGTGACGGCCGCCCCAGGCCACTTCCCAGCCACGTCACCCACCCCGAGCACCGCGTCCCCTAGTGCCGCATGGGGCATCGCGGGCAGCCCTGACTGCCAGTGGAGAGCGCCCCCTACTGAGCCCCCGGTACACTCCCTGCAGCACAGCGCCCCCTAGCGCCGCATGGGGCATCAGGGACAGCCCTGACTACCAGTGGAGAGCGCCCCTTACTGAGCCCCCAGTACACTCCCTGCAGCACCGCGCCCCCTAGAACCATTATGGGGCCTTAGCACCAGCCCTTACCCTCAGAGGAGAGGAGAGGAGAGGAGAGGAGAGGAGAGGAGAGGTCCCCATGCTAATCCCCCGCCCCACTCCCTGCAGCACAGCGCCCCGTGCTGAGCCCCCCAACCTGGTAGGAGCTGAGCAGCATGGACATGGCGGAGAGTTTGATGCTGGTCTCCTTGTTCCTTTCAATGTCCATGGAGCCCTCGGTGTCGACCAGCAGCACGGCCACCTGCGGGCCAAGAGTGAGAGCCCCAGGTCAGCTCCCGGCTTTGTCCAGCCACCCACGGCCCCTCCGCCCCCGGAGCCTGCCCCCTGCACAGCCCTGATGGCACCTGGCATCTCATGCTCACCTGCCCCAGTGTTAGCTCCCTCTTCTCGATCTTCTCCAGTCTCCCCTGTTATCTCTCCACCAGGCACCCCATGGGACTTCTTTCCCAGGTCTATCCCCTCTTTCCCTCCCTATTTCACAATTCCCTGTCTTCCTAGCTCTCCACTCTCTTTCTCGATTCCCCTTTCCCTTCTCCCAGACAACTCATGGTCCCTCCTCTTTCCCTGTGCACCCCCAATGACCTCACTTACCTTCCCCACCTTGGCCGGGACCCAGAAGGGCTGACTCCATGCCCAAACCCCCTTGGTAACCTGCTGCTCATCTGCGCGCCACTCAAACCCCTCCAGGGGCTCGTCCCCCTGGCCCATCCATGACCCGTCCCTCGCGTCCTGCAGTGGGGGGAGTCAGATCAGGGTGGGGGGATAAGATTGATTGGGCCCGACCCACACCATCCTGCAAATCCCCAGGGCTCGGGAGGGGAGGGGATGGGGTTGTGACGCAGGGCAATTGGTGGGTCACTGCTCTGTGTCACCAACTCTTCTGAGGCGTGATGGATTCACTGCACCTCACACCCTGGCAACATGCTCTATTCCCAATGGGTGGCAGGTGAGCGCTCACTGACAAACAGTCCTCATGGGTCCTTAATATTTGTGTGTGATGTCTGGATGGGGTGTGTACAAAGGGGTGTGGTCATGGGTGAGAGTTAGGCTCTTAAAATGTGTTTGGCAAGCCATGCATCACCCGGGCTGCCCTGGGCCAGGGAATGTGGTGACCTGCTTGACTGGGTCTCCAAGGGAAACCGCAGGACATTGGAAATGTATTTACATAGAAGCTACACAAAGACTTCAAGCTCGGCAGAGATAACCCCGCGACATCCAAGTGGGTGAGAGACGCTTAGGCTGGGTTTGGCTTTTCAAAGGACTCATTTCAGTGGTTGCCTGAGCTAAAAAGATGGGTGGGCGGGGTCTGAACTTCAAATAAATAATCAAATCAATGGCTTCTCTGCAATACCCCTGTATTATCAAAGTGGCTTGTGTGAGGCCTTCGCTGAAGGCCAGTGACCCACTGGTAATAAAGATCACTGTGCAAGGTCTGTATTAACGCTAGAGGAAACATTTGGCCACTCACTGGTATTATGCATTAAACGGAGACATTGAAATTTGGAGTGATAGGAGGGGGCCAAAGAGACACTGGTGTTATCCTGCACTGGCAGGACAAAATAGGCCAGAGCTCTTGAATTCACACAGTGGTGGGTCCTTCGACCGAGGGGGATGAAGTCCCCAGGAAATGACTCTAGGGGAGGAACCTGCCTAGGCAAAGACTGTAACTTGTGGAAGTTCAGTGTTAGACTGAGAAGTGTATTTTCCCTTCTCTTTGCTTGTTGTCCTTCCCGGCTTTCCTCCTTACAGGTGGTGCTACTTAACCCAATGCACCTTTTGTTTAATCAACCTCGTTTCACTCTGAATATTAACCAGCCCAGGGCTGCGATTGGAATCTGAACGTTTGTCAATCTCAGTTAAATCAACAAGCGGCAGCACACTGTCCCCATAAAGGAGCAACACACTGAATGGTTTCTGGGCATGTTGCAGGAGCGGGCTGGGCACTGCAGGGAGATGTCTCTGGGGAGCCCGGGAGTCGGGGTTTCGTGTTTGTTTCCCCCAAGATGAGGACAGGACTTGCTGAGCTCTGAGGGGTTTGCTGGCAGGGCGGACAGGGAGGCCAGAACGGGTGACCCGGAATGCGCAGTTCCTGGAAGCCCAGCAATTCCTCACCTTGGCAGATGGTTTGGGGGCGACTTGGGATGGGAAGGGTGTTGGGGGTCTGTCTGCAAAAAACAACAGGGCAGTGGGAGCCTGCAGGCTTGTCGGCTGCCTGTTGGTGTCAGGGCACCGTTCTGGAATTGAAGGCACAGGCTAGCGGTGACACGTCTCCCTGCTCTGGGTTGAACTCCAAACTGTCACAGGGAGTTAATTGTTCTAGCGTGGGATGGTGGTGGTGAGGAATACATGGTGACAGGCATGCTCAGAATCTGATAGACGGACACGCTGGGGGTGCAGACAGATAGACAGACACACTACTTTCAGACAGACAGGCAAACAGACACGCTAGGATCCAGCCATGGCTCCAGCTAACTGGACATATGGGGAGGTGGGGCGCTCACAGACACGTGTGCAGCTCTGACCCTCCAGCATGGGGCAGGATGGGGCTGTTCACACCCAGCTCACTCCTGCTCCCGTTCACACTCACCGGGCTCCGGAGCCGGCGCAGCAGGTAGTTCAGCAGGAAGGATTTGCCCCAGCGCTGCTCCCCGATGATGGACACCAGGCAGACGGGAGCGTTCCCCACCCCACCCTGCTCCAGGCAGCGGCTCAGGGCCTCCTTGTCCAGGATAAGGCCCCCTTCCTCATCCAGACGCACCAGATTCACTGGGCGCCCCGGCTCTGGTTGAGCCCCCGGCCCCTGCTGCAGGGAGAGAGCAGGGTCAGAGCTGGGACCCCACCCATAAGCCTGCCAGTCTCCAGCTCCCCAGAGCAGAGCCCTTTGCCCCATTCCCACGCCCTGAGCCATCCAGTCCCCTGCCCCAGTGTCGGATCAGAGCTGGTTCCCCCTGGAGGGGAAAGGCCCCATGTCCCATTCCCACCCCCTGAGCCAGCCCGTCCTTGGCCTCCTGGATCAGAGCCGGTGCCCCCTAGTGCAGAAAGTCCCGTGTCCCATTTCCAGTATCCCCTGCCCTCACCCGCTCTGTCTCTCTCCCCTCCTGTGGTGTGTCTCTGATTTTCTGTACTAGGTTTTTGATGCGTGTGTCGGGGATCATCCTGTCCTTGGAGCAGGGGCGGTGGCACTCCGGGCACCGGTATGTCCGGGATGAGACCTGACACCAGTGAGCCGAGAGGCAGCCCCTGCAGAAGTTGTGGCCGCACTCGATGGAGATGGGGTCGTCCAAGATGTCCAGGCAGATGGAGCAGGTGACGCAGTGGGGCTTCCTGGCTCCAGCAGTTTTCAAATGGAAAGAGAAATTTTTCAGACTCTTACTTGACCTATGAAACATTCCCCCCTTTTCCTTTCCGCCATGTCTGATTCCCAAGTGAAACTAATTTTAATCTTGCCCGACACGTCCTCATGTCCCGTTCGGCTCGTTGCATTCACAGCCCGGCAGGGTTAGCGCCATTGGGCTGAGTGCGCTCACACTTGGGGGGGCATATTTACCGCATCGCCCGCGCCAGGCGATACCGTGGCAGGTGTCTGGTCCCCAGCTAGCGCAAGATGGAACCTATGCACCCAGGAGATGTCTGAAAAACTACCCGATGGAGTGAATCGAGGGGCCGCGCTTCCCGTGCTCGGATTTCTCCCCTTAGCCAGCAGGCTGCAACACACTCACTTCCCAACACCACCTCTGATCCCGCCCCAAATCTCCAGGGTTGTCCTACATGTCAATGACCAGAGCCCGGCGGGTTTTGGTGAAAACTGGAAGACCAGACACGGGTGGAATGAAGGACATATGGAGCCCTTGGCATCTGGTGGGGCCAGCCAAAAGGTCTGCAGATGGCTGGGAACAATGAATGTTTCCCTGAACTGCAGCCCCTCGGTCTCAGCTGGATTGGGGGGTAACACGCTGACCCCTTGAATGGGTGAGCCCCCAGCCAGCACAGAAACAAATAATGTGGGGAATAGGGGGTAACAGTCACTTAAAGGGAGCAGCCAGAGCTCTGTGTGCCCCTTCCCCCCACAACAGGCACCTCCTATGCCCCCATTTTCTCCTCCCCCATGTCAGGGGTTCCATCTGCCCCCCATGCCCTCCCCCCATGCCAGGAGCTCCATGTGCCTCCCATGCCCGCTCCACCATGCCAGGGCCTCCGGGTGCCCCTTCATTCTCCCCAGGCAGTGACACACTGAGCACCTCTCACTGGGGCGATAACTTGGCGTTGCCAAGAAGGCTAACGGCATTTGGGGCTGTATAAGTAGGGGCATTGCCTGCAGATCAAGGGACGTGATCGTTCCCCTCTATTCGACATTGGTGAGGCCTCACCTGGAGTACAGTGTCCAGTTTTGGGCCCCACACTACACGAAGGATGTGGAAAAATTGGGAAGAGTCCAGCGGAGGGCAACAAAAATGATTAGGTGTCTGGAGCACATGACTTATGAGGAAAGGCTGAGGGAACTGGGATTGTTTAGTCTGCAGAAGAGAAGAATGAGGGGGGATTTGATAGCAGCCTTCAACTACCTGAAGGGGGGGTTCCAAAGAGGATGGAGCTCGGCTGTTCTCAGTGGTGGCAGATGACAGAACAAGGAGTAATGGTCTCAAGTTGCAGTGGGGGAGGTTTAGGTTGGATAGTAGGAAACACTATTTCAGTAGGAGGGTTGTGAAGAACTGGACTGGGTTACCTAGGGAGGTGGTGGAGTCTCCTTCCTTAGAGGTTTTTAAGGTCAGGCTTGACAAAGCCCTGGCTGGGATGATTTAGTTGGGAATTGGTCCTGCTTTGAGCAGGAGTTTGGACTAGATACCTCCTGAGGTCCCTTCCAACTCTGATATTCTATGATTCTATGAACAACTTGCAGCTCCCAGTCTCTGTGGACATTTCCCCCCAAACTAGGAACTCCCCATTCCCGGGTCTGAGGGGGCCGATTTCAGGGGTGTTTCAATCTGGGAGATCACTCCTTAGCACCCCACCACGGCGGCCTGCTGCAGGCGCTCAGGGAGGCGCACGGCCATTCCCACCCTAACACACCACAATGACTCGGCCGCCTCTCGGTGAACACAGGAGAAGAAAGAATCAGATCCTTAAACTAGCAAGGGCTCGACCCCGCTCTGCTCCAACAGGGGCGTCTCAGGCCGCGTCTCCACGGCTGGGACTAGAGTGTCACAGTGGCAGCACTGCGGCTACGCCAGCATAACCCTGTTGTACAGATACAGCCCACAGCGGTGGCAGGGGGTTCAAACCCCACCTCTCCGAGCTGCAGTATCTACATCGACTGAAGCGACCTTCCATCCACTTAGCTGGGTCTCCACTGGTGGTCAGGTCGGCCTAGCGATGGGGGTGAGGGGCGGTGTGGATTTCTCACCCCCCCCCCCCCAAGCAAAATAGATCTACCAACCTGAATGTAAAGTGCAGATCCTGCTTCAATCTCTCCTGATGGGCACAAAGGAGAATGTCAAATGTCTCCGTTGCTCTGGGATGGTTCTGCACCCAAGACCCTTTGCCTGGCCACCTTCCAGCAGAACAACGCTAACACTGAACTCTCTGTGGACGTCAGTCCCAAGTGACTTCTGCTTTCTCTCAAGCACCTTCTCCAAACAAGTTGGGTTTCTTGCTCCCTCCCCCCCAGCCTCCACTGCTCCCACTGGGAGGCTGTTCCAGGACCTGCCATCTCTGGGTGCTAGGAGTCACCTTCTCTTTTCCCACCGCTGTTGGTCCAGCCCCCATTGTTCTTCTGCCACACTGTCCTTCAGCTTCCATGGGTCTTCCCCCTTCTTGGAATTCCTCCCACTTATGCCTTCAGGGCAAGCAGTCACAACCACTCTCAGCCCTCGTTTTAGACTGAATGAGCCAGGTTCTTTGAGTCGCTTCCCACAAGATGGGCTCTATGTTCCCCTGATCACCCCAGCAGCACCTTTCTGCTCCTGGCCCAGCACAGAGCCCTCTTGCTGCAACATAGAGTCACAGATCCCCGGGCCAGAAGGGACCTTGTGATCACCTAGCCTGAGCTCCCTGTATAAGCCAGGCCAGAGAACAGCCCAGAACTCATTCCTGGTTCAACTAGAGCAGATCTGTTAGAAAAACATCCCTGCTTGATTTTATAGTGATAGGTGATGGAGAATCCCGCACACCCCTTGGTGAGATGTGCCAATGGTCAGTGACACCTTATTTCCAGCCTGAATTTGTCTAGCTTCAACTTCCAGCCACTGGATTGTGTCAGACCAAATAGACGGAGGATCCCTCTGAGATCTAATTTCTAGTCCCCTTGTAAATACTTACAGATGAGATTCATGCCCCCCATGAGTCCCCTCATTGTTAAGCTAAATAGAGGGGTGCCCAGATTTGGACACAGGATTGCAGACGAGGGCTTCCCAGAGGTCGCATGATACACAGAACAGAACGCTGTACAACAGCACTCAGAAATCCCGTCCAACCCATTCCTAGTTAGAAGGTTTCACTTCTTTATACGGATGCTACATTAGAGGAAATAGCTTTGCTTTCAGCGGATACAGACTCTCTGTTGACCGGCTGGGTGTCCCGTGTGCTCCTCTTAGGATGACATTGTGCTGACCTCCCTTGACAAATGGCTCAGCCCAAAAACAATTTGGCAATTTTCCTTTCCTTTCAATCTCATTCTGTTTCCCTCCCTTCCCCCACTTTTTAAATTAACCTCCCCCCACTTCTCTCTCTCTTTGACACGCACACAATTTTCATTTTTACAAAACCATTTCCCTTTTCTCTCCTACTCAATTTGGTCTCAAAGCCCCTTTTTGTCCAAAAAAATGTTTGACAAAAAGTTTTCAACCCTCTCTCCTTAAATTATTTCTTGACATTTAGGACCGAGTTTGGCTGGCAAAGAACAAACCCATTGTGCCCTTAGGTCATCCTCAGACTTCACAGCCTATAAATGTAGGTGGTTAAACAGAATATATCCCATACAGCACTGGAGCAGAAGGGAATTACATGCAGAAAACAAGCCATTGGTACCTGTCTGTGAGATAGAAGTGGATTTTCCAACCCACCCTCTACAGCTAGATGGAACTTTAATTCCACTGGGTTCGATTGCACTTGAGCTGAGCGGCTGGAGGGTTCAGCACAAGTTTCCTTCAAGGGTCTCAGGATGCGACTTTGAGGACAAGTCAGGTGACAAACTTTCATATTTAATAACACGAGGCCAATCAAGTTGAACCACTTCTCACTTTAGCTATCATCCTTTTTACAGTGCGAGAGAAATACGGGCTGACTCATGTAGTTTCATTCTTTGCAACAGGATACAACCTACTCCCAATTATCCGAATAGACTGGGGGGGACACGCCTGGTCCCACAGTTATGTGGGGCTCTGGAGTCAGCACTCTCACCTCATGGCCCAGCCTGGCTCTCTGCTCCCAGGTGTTGTGCATTGGACATTGGGCCAAAGTTAGGACCCATCACTCCCCTCCAGCCCAGCTCTGCTATTCGTGAGTAGGCTGCTGGGGCCAGGGCCTGGGGTAGTTGCTCTGCACCCTTCCCTGTTGCTCCAGGTTGAGGTGGGTTGGGGCACCAGAACTGAGATGGGGGCACCTGTCTCTCCCGCCATCTCAGTGACCCCAGGCGGCACGGAGAAGGAATCTGCCTGAGTGCAATGCACAAGGGATCAAATCAGGACCCGGGGGGGGGGGAAGGAGTAGGCTGGGACAAGGAGTCTGGAGAGACTGGGACCTGGGAGGGGAGACTGGGACCTGGGGGGGCGGGGTCTGGGAGGGGAGACTGGGACTGACATCCACTCCTATCTATTCCTGCAATCCCCTGCCTCGTTCACTGCTCCCCTTCCAGCATCTACCACAAATGAGGCAGACTCCTCTCTGACTGCCCAGCAGGTCTGGCTAATGTTAACCCAGGTGTTAGTGTATCAATGTAATGATTCCCCCCGGCTCCGGCAGATGCTGGAGGCGAGGTCCCCTTGCAAACACCCCAAGACCCTGGAAGTGCTGAGCCAGAACACCACCTGCTGTTACCTGATGCCGTTCCCCGGCAGAGGGATCATGAGTGGAAGCGAGGGAAGGCTGAGAGGTAACGGACCCAGGACAGTGGCTCTGAGCCCCCTCCCTTGTGCAGAACAATGCGACTGGGGCACTGATCATGCCTATGCATGGACAGTAGAGAGAAGAGGGATCAGACAGGACCTAGAGTCCCCTACCATCGGCCATCTCTCTCCCCTTTGCAGACACAGATGAGGATTTCTGGGAGCACCTGAGGGACTATGTCACCGACCTGGTGGTCTTGGCCAGTCGACATGTGTAGAGGGACCAGAATTGGAAGCCGCTGACTGGGACACACCTTGCTGATGGGAAAAAGGTGAGGTGAAGGAATGTCACTTCGGCTTCTCCTTTCCCTGTTAGGTACCTTCTCCACATCTGACCCAATCGTGGGGTGTCTCTCCTTGCCCGTCCATGCCCGGGGTTGGGAATTGCATCCATCCTGCTGGAGGTGAAAGGGGAAGGATCTGGATGAAATCTCAGGTTTGTGGACTCCGGGGTAAAAGTCTTTGGTGCTGAGGGTTTGCCCAGCCTACGGACACGTCTCCAGTCCACGAGACCCATAGCACCAAATCCTGGTTTTCCTCAGCAGACGCATGTTGGCATTTAAATGAGAGGAGCTTGTTAGAGCTGGTCTAAAAACGGGAGTGTTTTTCCCACAGAAAACATGGAGTTACCAGCTAAGCCCCAAAATATCTCTGTGTGGAAAAGTCATCATGGCAGGTCCTGGGAATTGTAGTTCTTGTGACTCACATTCTTCTGGGTTGGGCACCTGGTTGAACTACATCTCCCATGATGCACTGCAGGCACCATGCACCACCCCCCCGCCCCAAGAGATGAGATCCTGCTTCTGCATCATGGGGATTGTAGCTCCAGCACCTCATCCTCCCCATTCTCCTCTATAGGTTGGGCTCCCAGCTTGGAATGCAACTCCCATGAGCCTGGTCTACAGAGGAGAATGGGAGGTTGGGGCAACCAAACTACATCTCCCATGATGCCTCACAGTCTTCTCTCTTGGTGAGGGGAGGTGGTGCATGACTTCTGCAGGACACCATGGGAGGTGTAGTTCACACTGAGTGCTGGGGGTATAGAGGAGAATCAGGCCTCTGAACCACATTTCTCATGATGCACCAGCATCTCCTCTGTTGCTGCAAGTATCATGGCCCTGGTGCATCACGGGAGGCACATGCAGTGGCAGGGGAAGGGAGCAGGATTAGGTGGATTCAGGAGCTCTGTTCACTGGCCCCTCTGGGGAACAGGCCAAAGTCACACCACAGCATGCTCCAGCCATCTCCTCCCCCTCCCCCGCCCACCCTCTGTGCTCAGGCCAGCAGCGCAGACCTTTCCACCTAGCGTCACAGAGTCTCTGGGGAGCTGTGAATCGGGCCGGCTGAGCAGAACTTCTGCCCTGGCTTCTTCGGCCTGATCTGCCAGCCGGGCAGCGTCCCAGCACAGCCCTGACCAATCCCGTCAAGTCACAGTTGCACCGTCTTCCCCCGTAGCAGGGCAGGACCCAGTGTAGACAGAGCCTTCGACACAGACTGTAAAGTTCTCTCGGGAGCCAGCCTCAGATCCGCTGGGACGGGTGCTACCCAGGCCCCCTTCTAGAGGAGAATTGGATGCGGGGAGATTCTCTGCATGGGGGAATAGACCAGCCTCGGTATTCCAGAATAGCTACTCTGCAATAACCACTCCAGGATAGTCCCACAGCAGAGACTGTTCCGGAGCCATTTCTCCTTCACAACAAGATTTAACCCAGCCAGAACAATACCCCTCCCCCACCCCCAAATGAGAGCTGAGATTCACACCCAAACCACCTGCCTCCTGGAGAGTGATAACCCCCCCTCCTCCCGCCACACAAATACCACCAGACCCGTGAGAGCCGGTGTCACTGATGCGCTGTCGGGGATCAGCTTCAGGCCGAGCCCGGCTGGGACAGGGATTTGCAAAGTCCTCGGCTACAGGAACGTGCTACAAGTGCAAAGTGCAGGTCGGGGCGGGGAAGGGAGCTGAGGCTGGGCTGCTGTGGGGATCAAATTGAAAAGTGGTGGTACCAGAAGCCCCAAGCGGCTGCCACACTGGCCAGCGGCGTCACTCTGTTACGTGAGGTTGCTGCGGTGGGAACTGCAGCCACTAGGTGGAGACAGGGCCCCATAAAATGTGGTTCACCCCATCTTTGTCTTCCCTGTGCAGATGGCCATCACCTTCCACAACCAGAGAGTCACCATGCTCTCTTTTTGAGGCAGAAGGTGAGTCTGAGGAGTGGGGAGCTGTGCCCCCAGCCAAGGTAACCCCAGGGAACCAGCTTGGCCAGTCCCACTGGCTACAGGCTTTGGGACAGGAGATTGGAGTTCATATCAGCTTATAGGGTGGCTGTGTAGATGGGAGTCTCTGACCCTGGCACAAGGGGGGCCCCAAACTGAGTTGGGGAGGGGTGTCTGTGCAGTGCCTGGTGTCCCTGTTCTCCATCAAGGGGGTGGGCTCTGTGCAGGGTCTGGAAAAATGGGGGGACCTGATCTCCATCGGTCTGTGCAGCACCTGGCACGACGGGGGGCCTGATTTCAATCGGGGAATCTATGGGACATCCAGTGCGATGGGGGGCCCTGATCACATTCAGGGGAGTCTGGGATCCGCCTGGTGTGATGGGATCCCTGATCTCAGCTGGGGGGGTGTCTGTATGACAAGTACCCTGATCTCAGTTGGCGCGTGTGTGTGTGTCTGTGCAGCACCCGGTGCGATGGGGGCCCCGTATCTCTCACAGGGCATCTGTGCAGTGTCCTGTGTGATGGGGCCCCAGTTTCACCCCAGGTCTGTGCAATTCTTGCCCCTTTTAACACTCTTGGCCATCTCCTCTCCCGGCGGGAGCAGGACGGCAACTCCCAGAACATGTTTGCCTGCCTGAAGGTGAGGCTGAGCAAGATGGCGGAGCAGTTCGCGGAGTGGCGCTGTTAACAGCTTTGCCCGTTACTTTGAGGTACGCTCATTTATTAGGGTTACTCTTCTGGGGGGTGGGTTCTGTACTTCTATCAATGTACTGCTTGTGTCACTTGTGTTCTCCTACAGAGCTGTACTTCTCCCTTCTGCAAGTTCCCTCCCCATGGAGCTATCCTGCAGGACCTCGGTTGCCCAGGGCTCGGTTCCTCCAGCCCCAGAATAAGACAAACACACACACACGTTACCAGAACGCATCTGAGAGAACCGGGTTAATGAGCACTCCCAGGCTGTCCTCATCAGCCCTTAAACTCAGCATGCTGGATCGAGCAGCACTTCCAAGCTATCACCTTCATATGGCCCAGGTTCAGTAAGTCCCTAGCCCCACTTTCATGTTACAATTGTTCTGGTTGTAACCCACTTGATGAGCAAACCCCACAGGATTTTTGGGCTCTGCTGGGGTCTTTCAGCTTAGGTACGAGGAGCCTTGCTGCAGAGCGAATGAGGAAACCAAAAAAAAAAAAAAAAAAACCACCCACAAGGTGGGCGGAGGAGGGAGGAGGGGGGAGGGAGAGAGAAGCAACCAACTTAATCATTCAAGTTATTTATTGCCAGGTAATAACCATAGGTGAGCCAAACAAGCAAAGCAGTTATAATATTATATCTAACTTAAATTTGATTATAAGTCAGGTTTAGAAAACTATAACTAATCCCACAAGTCAGGGTCAGAAGGCTACACCTAGGGAGAGAGAGAGAGAGCTGGGTTCTCATCACTCCGTGAAGCTCGAATCGATCGGGGGTCCCAGGTGGTGGTGGTAGCTGCGGGTCTGGAGTGCTGGAGACAGGCAGAGCCCCCAGCACCGTCAGGCAGGAGAAGATGAAATCCCAATGGAACGGATGCAGAGTTTGGATCCAGGCATCAGAGCACTGACTGGAGGGTGGAGAGGGGTTTTTGTAGAGAAACAAGGATGGTTCGAGGGAGAACACGAGATTTGTTTATGTGTAAACGAGGGAGAATACCAAAGTTGTTTTGTTCTGGCTAGACAATAGGAATTGATTATTCCTGGCTACAGGTGGTGTTCTTTGGAGGGAGCTCACAATGCAGTTAGGGAGTATCACTATTTTGGATACCAATCAAGGATTCATGACTAGAATTGCTCTGATCACTACTGAGCTGGGTGTGTGCAGGTGGGTTCATTAACGTCTGGAGCAGAGATCCCCCAGCATGCAGTGCGTCCCTGCCTTTCTGCTCCCAGAGTTCCGTGTGGTTCTCGCCTTGGAATCTCTGTTCTCCATCTGTATGCTAATGGAGATGCCTCCTTGTCCCATCTTCCATGCAAATGAGGCCAGGGGAGTTTCTTTAATCCTATCACCCTTGTCCCAGGGGTTTAGGTGTGTCTCCCACGGCCTTTTCATTGCTCTTTATAAGTCTTTCTTCTGATTGCTTTTGGTTCAAGCAGAGACTCCAGCCAAGCAAAGCCTCCCAGCAGGAGTGATGGCCTGTGTTTTTAACTGTAGCTGCCAGCCTAGAGATTGCCTGGTTGTGGTGTTGAATCTCGAGTTTGCTAGTCTCCCCCAAAGTTCGGAGCCTCTGTAGCTCAGCTTGTAAAGAGGGATGAGTTAATAGTCCCTTAATGGCAGTAAGACCCATTCCCAGTGAAATGGGGGAAACCTCCTTGTAGAGCTCAGGATAGGCATTCAAATGTTGTACAGTCCATCTAGGCTCAGTAAGCTTAATATCACAACTAACAATGGTGGTTACATTACAGAAACAGCGATTAACATAAGGCACCATGGGTTGAATCCAGCGTCCCTTAATCAATACAATATTATTACATCTTGTTCTTACACACACATACATGCTTTACCAACATAGACAATAACAGGGCCGAAATTTCCCAGTCTGGGTGTCTGCCTCCAGCTGAAGTTTTGGGGAAAGTTGCCACTAAAACTAGTCAGCAGTAGTTGAGAATGAGGCTAGGAGGGAAAAGACTTTGTTTTGCCATTTGTCATGGCTAAAGGTCTCTCACTGCTCATCTGACACAGTTTCTGGGTGCGCCCATCATGTGCCATTAGTAGCACAGACAGACACACAGCCTGCCCGGCCTTTCACTGGTTTGGAGGGACAGCTCTGGGTTTCCACAGAGGGGCCTGTGACTTTGCGCTAGCTCTTCCCACAGGTGGATCCCAGCCAATCCACCACGGCCTGATCATTCACTTCCCCGGGAACCTGTCCCAGTATCCTGGCTGTCACATCCAGCACAACGGCCGTTCTGGGACCTTTTGTCCTGGAAGATCACAAAACCCTTTATGGAGCGAGGGGAGCTGCTGGTGCCGGCAGCTCAGGCAGGTGACGTGATGGGCAACTGCTAAGAGAAGGCGGAAGAGGGATTCCCCCATGGGGTTCCCCACCTGGTAACCTCCCCTGGACATGTGGGGTACAGGGTTGGCTGCGCCCCAGTGCATCCCTGCAGGTGTTGTCCCTGTTACTTCTTCTGGGTAGGAGTCATGCCCTTGGCCTGTTGTCAGATCGAGCCCCCTGAAGATCCAACAAATTGTATCCTAACAGAACTGACAGGGTTAGCATGCACTGTCCTGCCCTTCAGAGGTCTGTGACCAGTGGTACCCAGTGACCAAACAGCTGACGCGTTGTTTATTTAGCAGCAGGAAGGTAGCATTACAGAAAAAGTTATTAAAACAACAGCCTATGTATGTGCACGTCTGTCTACCTAGAGTGCTACCAGCCCCTGGTGTTAGCCCACGTTGGTCCAGCTTTTCCATTTGGCTCCAGTGCCTGGTTCCAGGTGCCCCCCATTGCTCCTCCACCCGCTGCACAATGAGGAGAAAACAAAATCTCAGACAGCCAAGTACTGACAGTGATGGGTTCCCCCTCAGGGTGCCACCTGGAACTGGGGTACCACTGAGCCCTTCCGACCCACCAGCCTGGGCTCCCTTCTACACTGTACCGCTGTGACAGGCTCCCAAGCCCCCTCCAGCCCACATACAGCGAGGGACACACCCAGCTGTAGCTACATACACACAGGTTCTTTAACCAGCCCCTTCATGGGAAGTTACAGCTAAGGCAACTCCCAGTTCCGAAGGCAGGCACCCCCCTCTGGAATGTAAACCCCAAATTATACCACTTTGTGCTGCACAGGGAACTGTAGAGTGTAAGCTCATCAAATTCACCTCCTCCCTCAAT
The DNA here is from genome assembly GCF_013100865.1 of Trachemys scripta elegans. Taxonomy (NCBI): domain Eukaryota; kingdom Metazoa; phylum Chordata; order Testudines; family Emydidae; genus Trachemys; species Trachemys scripta. The sequence goes on from NC_048301.1 coordinate 141,895,206, forward strand.
GTGCAGAGGAATAACAACGGCTTTCTGCCCCGAGCTATGACTCCCACCCACAGGTTTTAGAGAAAGCAAAAAGAAGTGTATTAACTACAGAAAATAGATTTTAAGTGATTATCAGGGATAGCAAACAGCTCAAAGCAGATTACCCAGCAAATAAACAAACCACACAAACTAAACTTAATATACTACATAGATTGGATATGAATAGCAAATTCTCACCCTAAATGAGGATACCAGCAGACTGCAACTTCTTAAGGGGCCAGCTGCACAGGCTCACAGCTTAGAAACCCCAGGTGTTCCTTTCACAGGCTAAAAATCCCTTCTGGCTGGGTCCAGCACTTCCCCCCAATTGAGTCTTTGTTCCTCGGGTGTTTCCAGGAGTCTCCTTCGATGGGGGAGTCAGTGAAGAACCCTGATGATGTCACTCCCCTGCCTTAAATAACTTTTGCATATGGCGGGAACCCTTTGTCTCCAAGCTTGGTTCCCACGCCTTTCAGTGGAAAAACACCGGTATTCCAAGATGGAGTCCAGTATCAGGTGATCTGGTCACATGCCCCTGTAGTGTCATAGCAGCCATGGCTGTTTGTAGCGTCCTCAGGAAGGCTCCCCAGTGGGAGATAAGCTTCTTGACCTATTATTCTCCCTAATGGTCCATTGACTTGAATGGGTCCTTCCCAGCCAGCCATCTAGGCTGATAGCCTTTTGTCTAGTGGGCGTTCCCCATGTGGAAACAGTTTGTAATACAGATACATAGTCAGTATTCCTAACTTCAGATACAAAAATGATATACGCATACAAATAGGGTAATTATACTCAGTAAATCATAGCCTTTCCAATGACATCTCACATGACCTATCTTGCATAAGAATCATTATGAGTACACCATATTCATATAATAATATCTCTATGAAGTATATGTGGTGTAGTGTCACACTGACTCCTGGGGAAAACAGCAGTATGTGATCACGGAATTAAAGACCGTATCCTAATGCACACGCACAAGGGGCAGCATTAAGGTTGTGCGGCCAACCTTGATACTGCCATTACCTATTTTTGAAGCACTTTGCATTGTGACCAGCACATGCCTTTAACATTGGAGAAAGGCAGAGCCAGAACATATGGCTGGAAGATAAAGGCAGATAAAGTCCAATGAGAAATAAAACACCAGTTTTTCACAGTGCAAGAGGGTAACTACTGGGCATAACTCCCGAGGGCAGACATGGACTCTCTGTGCCTTGATGGCTTCCAGTCCCAGCTGGAGGCCTCCCTGGAAGGTGTTTTAGTCAAAATCACATAACAGGGGCTCACAGTCCCACTGTTGTGTCGATGGTGATGCCCTTTCAATGTGGGTGTCTGCAGCTCTCGTGGGTTCCTGCTGCCTGTTGCCATTCACCACCCCACCCATGTACATCCCGGTGGTAGTGCCCACTCCTGCCCCCACCGCCGCTGCCTCAACAAGGCTTAGCGCTACACCCTCAGAGCCAAAGATGCTGAATGAAACCCAATAACCTCAAATGGTCCCCCCAAAGGATTGGGTTCACAACCCCAGGTTTAGTAGGGCAATGCTCAAACCACTGAACTATCCCTGCATGCAATAACCTCCCTGCGAATGACTGCTCGGAGATGTGATGCTGATAGCGTTGCTGTTCTGTACTCCATGGTACTGGGGGGCTGATAGCGTTTTCGGTAGGTCTCAAAGTGTCTCTTTTAAAGCCCCGAGCTCCAGGAGTCAGGTGATCACTGAGATTCTCATGGAGCCAGTTTCTCACCCTTGTGGTACCAGAGAAAAGCTTGACATAAAGGTTCAGAAAACCAGAGGTGCATGAAGCTGCATTTTCCCCCTTTTCCCACTTCTGACCTCCCCCAAAATCACTAGGGTTTTGGCCATTGTTGTCTGGAACATTCCCTGAAATATCTGGGAGTAAACCCAGGTGGGGCGGGGAGCCCCAGCGCACCCTTACTTGGCTTGCAGTGACATCTGTCTGTGGGCTCAGCCCCTCACTGGCTTCCTGATCTTGGTCAAGCCATACCCGTGTGGTATCACTGTGCAGCTGTTCCCCACCTGCCCCACCCCAGAACTGCCTGCATCTCTGTAGTGGGCAAGCCATCCCCTTGCAGCATTGCTGTGAGGTGGTTCCACACATGAACCTGGGGGAGTGCCAGGTCTCCAGTCCCTCCCCATCCCAGATCTCGTCCCTCATGTGTCACATCATCAGGCCCCCCGACTACAACGAGAACATGTTCTGGAGTTCATCCGTTCATCTCCAGGGTTCTCAAACTGGGGGTTGGGACCCCTCAGGGGGTCATGATGTCATTACATGGGGGGGTTGCGAGCTGTCAGCCTCCACCCCAAACCCCACTTGCCTCCAGTATTTATAATAGGGGGAGGGATAGCTCAGTGGTTTGAGCATTGGCCTACTAAACCCAGGGTTGTGAGTTCAGACCTTGAGGGGGTCACTTAGGGATCTGGCATGAAAATCAATACTTGGTTCTGCTAGTGAAGGCAGGGGGCTGGATTTGATGACCTTTCAGAGTGCCTTCTAGGTCTATGAGATAGGTATAGCTCTATATATTTAATGGTGTTAAATATATTAAACAGTATATTTAATTAATTAGGGGGGGATCACACTCAGAGGCATTTGATGTGAAAGGGGTCGCCAGTAATAAAGTTTGAGACCCACTGGTTTACCTTGTCTTCCAGTCACTCCCGGGCCTTTCCTCAGTACCAGGTTTCTCTGCTGGACCCTACCTGCTCCAATAGTCCCTGCTCTCCCAGAGCATCCCCCCGCCTCTGCACCTTCCCGCTGCCTTTTATACGGGAATCGGCTGAGCCTCCATCACAACGAGGCATGGAAGGGTTCGATTGTTATTGGTATACCTCAATTTCACTGCACACACACAAACGTCCATAGAGGAGAATCAAAATTTCCCAACAGGCAAAATAAGAAAAATGCTGCATGAGAACTTCAGTTGATTTAAGTCTGTTGACTCTGTATTTGTTACATGATGCGGACAATTTGCACTTGAATAGTTATAAAGCTTCAGCGTTGTGAATCTCAGCATCTAATGTCATTATATTATTATTAGCTGCCCCCCCATTGGCTGAACCCCCATAATTTCCCACAATTATTAACATTTAAATGGGTGAATATAGAACAAATACTTAAAATAATATTAGCTGTCAAATTTATAAAAAAATCAAATAAAAATCAAATTCTACCAAGCCTATTCATACTCGAAGTTGGCCTTTAGCCATCTTCTTGCTGACTTACACCGTTTGTAGGGTTGTGGTAGCCATGTTGGGTCAAGGATAAGAGCGAGATAAGGTGAGTGAGGGAATATCTTTTATTGGACCAAGTTCTACTGGTGGGAGAGACCTGAAGAAGAGCTCTGTGTGGCTCGAAAGCTCGTCTCTGTCACCAACAGAAGTTGGATCAATAGAAGATATTGATTCACCCACCTTGTCTCTCAGTTAAAATTGATACAGTCAACTATCTAAGCCGTCATCTTCCTCTCAGAACAGGCACCCCCCAGATCATGGGCTGGCAGTTGACCTTGGACCAACAGCTTTGGTTTCCTGTAAGTCATTAGCTGGGGGATAAAGCCAGCGTGTGAGGGATCATGAAAGAGAAACCAGTGCTCCAGTAAATTGACTTTTTCACCCTTGGCACTTCCTTAAATGGGAGCTGTCCCTGCTAAACTGATTCAGCATTTCAAATTTTCTGACCTGTAGAGAAATCCCAGCAGAAAGGACAGCCTAAAACCACCCCACCACCTCAGCTCTGCTCATTATCCCATGGTGACCCCTGGAATCACTGATCTCCCAGACAGACAGGCGAGCTCTGGGAGTCAGGTGAACATTGAGATTCATGGGGAGACAATTTCTGGCTCTTGTGGTTCCAGAGCGAAGCTTGAAAATTGATCTGGGGCACGACCTAAAGACTCAGAAAGCCAGAAATGCTTGAAGCTGCATTTCCTCCCTTTTCCCTCTTCCCGCTGCCCCCAAATTAGTGGGTTTCCAGCCATTGGTGCCTAGAAGATTCCCAGAACTTTTAGAATGGCTCAAATGTGGCGTTCAGAGAGAGACAGAGAAACACCATCAGGTTATGTATCAGACCTCTGTCAGCTCGGCCAAAGACTGGGATGGTGGGAGCCATAGACAGCCTTAGGAGTGGGCTGAAACCTTGTTACCGGTTGAGTTAAAACCCCATTGTGGTTGTTGGGTTTGAACTCACCTTTCCATTTAGATATCAGTCGGTATAGGCTCCTGTCCTGGGGTCACAGGATCTGTTCTACACCCTGGCTTTGATACAACCCCTTGAGGGAACCTCTTCAGTGCCCCCAACCCCAAAGGGGTCCCCCTTTTCCTTCGGGGTCGGCCACACCACTGCAATGGACCATTGTCCATTGGACCCCAGCTGAGTTCACACGCTCCGCCTGCCGGAGATTCCCCATGGATCAGTGTCAGTTGTTCAGTTCTTGGGACTCCTGTTGTCTTGGCCAAACCTCCATTGATGTGCGTCAGTTTCAGCCAGTCCTGTAATGACCCAGTCACCCCACCCCAGGCAGTAACATCACCCACACACCCCATGTTTCCTGTTCTGCCCCAAGAGCGGCTTTTAAACCCTTTTGCACCCCTAGGTAACAATGCACAATAGAGAGGGAAACCGAGGCATCCCCCAGCATCATAAATATATGACCAGAAATTCCTAGTCAATCACAGCCCCACCTCAGACAAAAGGTGGGTGTGAACCTGCCCCGGAGCTTTTGGCTGAGGGTTGTTTTAGGTAGGGGCAGGGATGGGGGAAGAGAGATCACACAAGAGCTGCAGAGTGTTGAAAGACAGAACAGACAAGAGTAGAGAGAGCAGCAGAGACAGGAACCTGGGAGCACAGCGTGACACTGGACAAAGCTAAACAGAGAGTTTGGGGCTGTGCTGGCTAAGGGGGCTGGGAGTGGGGCAAAAAGCTAAGAAAATTTCTTCCGTTCTTGGTTCTCCTGGCCCAAGTCCTGGGTTTGGAGAAGCAGCATGACATAGGTTCCTTGCAAGTAATCAAGACAGCAGCAAAGAGAAGAGCAGACTCCAGCAATTTCTCTGTCCGGCTGGGACACCCTGAGGGCCCTGACCTGTGACTAGCCGCTCGGGTCAGAAAGAGGCAACAACAACCTGTGTCTCTTGGGACGGGTTTCAGCTGAAGCAGAGCAAGCCCCTCTGCTACCACAAGAAGGGCGCCCACGCAGACGCCAGGAGACTGGCTTGATCAGAGGGTGCCCGTTGCTGTTTCCTTTAGTCTTTTGTTAGGGTTGCCACAGTGGATCTAGCTGTTCCTCTTTCCAGGTTGTGACAATCAGACCCCCCTCGTGAGGGAGCCGTTCAGTGACTGCCCAGGTGCTCCCAGCACGGCCAGCTCAGCTCGGATTGCTTTCGATTCTGCTTTCCCGAAATCAGTTGCTCCCTCCGTGATTCCCAGCAGAGGTGGGGCTGGAGAACAAACACAGGTGTGTGAGGGGCCAGAAACAGACTGAGATAACTGGGCATTTTAGAAGACTTTGACACTGCTTATCTCGCAGTGTGCAGGGTGAGGAGTGGCAAAATGTACATTTCTGGAGTTTCATAGCCCAGCCAGCTTGGCATTGCCTATAATTGCCGGAGGGTTTCCTTCATTCCCCGGCAGTGCTTAGGCATCGCCGGGCTGGGAGCTGCACTGTCTAGTCTCCATCTGCCGATAGCATCTGGGGAGCCTGCTCCTTGGACGACAGCATCATGGTCATCTGGGTTCCCCACTAGCCATGTTGCTGCTGGCTCTGCCCCTGCAGGAGGGTGAGGAAGGGGACCACTCCACGTGCTGCTTCCTTCCTTCCTTGGTGACCTACACGGCCAGGGGATAGGAGTAGGAGAGCAGAGTCCCCCAGGGAGAGGGGAGGGGTGGGAGGGTGTGAAACATGGAAAGACAATAGCGACCCTCTGTGACTTGGTCCCTGGGGTGCAACCTGGACTGTGGAACCACTAAGCCCTCCCAAACACACCAACCGGGGCTGCCTTTCACACTGATGTCAAGCTACAAGCCTCTCACAGGCACCGCACTTACACAGCCATCCACAAGCAGGGACACACCCAGCTGAGTTACATGAATGCTTTCACAAGCCACTGATGAACCATCAATGGAGGGGCTCCAGCCAATTCCCCACAGCTCCCCAGCCTTCATGTTGTGTGAGGTTATGAGGTATTTCTGTGTATGTTACTGAAACATGCTGTGAGGTTGGGGGCACCTACAGCCAGTCTTTCGGGTACAGCAATGGAATAGCCAGAGAGAGCCAGACAATGTTAATGGCTCATCAACACCCATCAAGGAAAGGATCCCCTATCCCAGGGACCGTGTACAATGGAGGCTGGTTGACCTATGGGGACTGCCTGATCCCCACATCCCAGCAAAGGATGTTTCCAGCAAGCTGGAAGAAACTAGAAAAGAACAGGAGTGACATCATCACTTGGCCCCTCTCCTCCCTCCCCCAGACTCAACATCTGGAGGACAAAGACTTTGACCTATGAAAGAGTAGACCCCCAGTTTGTACCACCTGTCAGGGTGAGACGCTGCTTGATTGAAATCCTGTTTAGTTGGTAGAATTCTGACTGCAAATTTATGTTTATATCTTAAGTAATCACATTTGATTGCTACGCTTGCCACTTATAATCACTTACAATCTATTGTTCTGTAGTTGATAAATCTGAAGGAAGTTAACTTTTCAATTGCAACATTTTCAGGCATTAAATAATTGTCCGACTCCCCCATGATTTCCCTGCAACTGTCAAAATTTAAATAGATAAAAATTGGGGGGGGGGAGGACTTAAAATAATATTATCTGTTAAATTTATAAAAAATCAAAAATAAATCCTACACAGTGTATTCATACTTAAGGTTGGCCTTTAGCCACCTGCTTGCTGACTTACAGTTAAAATTGCTGTTTGCAGGATTGTTGTACCCGTAATGGCACCAGGATAAGAGTGAGATAAGGCGAGTGAGGGAATATCTTTTATTGGACCAAGTTCTACTGGTGGGAGAGACCTGAAGAAGAGCTCTGTGTGGCTCGAAAGCTCGTCTCTCTCACCAACAGAAGTTGGGTCAATAGAAGATATTCATTCCCCCACCTTGTCTCTCAGTTAAAATTGATACAGTCAACTATCTAAGCCGTCATCTTCCGACCTCTCAGAACAGGCACCCCTGGCATTTACACCTTCATTGACCTTGGACCAACAGTTTTGGTTTCCCGCAAGTCAATAGCTGGGGGATAAAAGCCAGTGTAGGAGTGATCATGAAAGAGAAACCAGTGCCCCAGTAAGTTGACTTTGGCACCCTTGGAGCTGCCTTGATAGGGAGCTGCCCCTACTAAACTGATTCAGCATTTCAAATTTTCTGACCTGCAGAGAAGTCCCAGGAGAAAGGACAGCCTAAAACCACCCCACCACCTCAGCTCTGCCCATTGTCCCATGGTGACCCCTGGAATGTCTCCCAGACAGAGAGGCGAGCTCTGGGAGTCAGGTGAACACTGAGATTTACAGACAGTTTCTAGCTCTTGTGGTTCCACAGCGAAGATTGAAAATTGAACTGGGGCGTGACCTAAAGGCTCTGAAAACCAGAGGTGTGTGAAGCTGCTCTTCCCCCCTTTTCCCTCTTCTATCACCCCCAAAGTCAGTAGGATTCTGGCTATTGGTGCCTAGACCATTCCCAGAACGTTTGGAATGTCTCAGATGTGGTGTTCAAACGCTATCACGTTACAGACAGAGAAACACCATCGGATTGTGTATCAGGCCTCTGCAAGCTCGGCCAAAGCCTGTGGTTGTGGGAGCCATAGACAGCCTTAGGAGCTGGGTGAAACCCTGTTACGGGTTGAGTTAAAACCCCATTGAGGTTGTTGGGTTTGAACTCACCCTTCAGTTCAGATAACTGTAGGTATAGGTATGCCGATGTATCCCATAATGCTTTATGGGAATATGACATAACTGGAGTATGTTTTATGCTACATGTGCCATGTAACATATCTCTGCAAAGGTTATGGTTTACTGAATCTATTCATCCTATTGGTACACATAGATCATTTTTGTACTTGAAGTTATTAATATTGGCTGTATACGTGCTTGATTTCTAAGTAAGCTTTGTAAGGCATTTGGTCAGCTTCTTTAGAAAGGAATTCACAAAGTTAAGTGCCCAATCAAAAAGCACTTAAGGAACAATGCATCTTGGAATGCTCCAGTCCACAGAAGAAGACTTCCTGAAGACATACAAGCTACCATGTGGACAATGGCTTCTGCCTGTAAAAACTGTGAGTCATGCATGGACATGTGACTTGCCCAGGTGACTCCAAAACTCCATATTGGAGCGGGACTTTGCATAGGAGAGAGGAGAGGGTCTCCACCCACAAGAGAAAGTCTATTTAAGCCTGTGGGAGACCCCTCCATTTTGTCTTCAGTTTGGCTCAAGAGATAGCCTCTCCACCCCAAGGATATCTGAAAGAAACTGGAACAAAGGACAGTAACCACGGGGGTGTGAGTGATTGCGGGACCCAGACTAGCAGGAGACTAGTCTGTAAAAGGATGCTTACTGGAACTGGTGAAATCTTATCTGTATTCAGTTTCTTACTGCATTAGACATAGACTTACATGCTTTATTTTCTTTTTCTTGGTAATTCACTTTGTTCTGTCTGTTATTACTTGAAATCACTTAAATCCTACTGTCTGTATTTAATAAAATCACTGTTTACTTATTAATTAACCCAGAGTGTGTATTAATACCTGGGGGAGACAAGCAGCTGTGCATATCTCTCTATCAGTGTTACAGAGGGTGAACAATTTATGAGTTTACCCTGTATAAGCTTTATGCAGGGTAAAACAGATTTATCTGGGTTTACACCCCATTGGGAGTTGGGCATCTGAGTGCTAAAGTCAAGAACACTTCTGTGAGCTGCTTTCAGTTTAAGCCTACAGCTGTTAGGGGACGTGGTTCAGACCTGGGTCCGGGTTTGCAGCAGGCTAGCGGGTCTGGCTCAAACCAGGCAGGGCACTGAAGTCCTAAGCTGACAGGGCAGGAAAGCAGGGGCAGAAGTAGTCTTGGCACATCAGGTGGCAGCTCCCAAGGGGGGTTCTGTGATCTGACCCGTCACAATAGGCTTCTGTCCTGGGGTCACAGGATCGGTGCTACACCCTGGTTCTGATACAGAGTCTTACAGGAACCTCTTCAATGCCCCCAACCCCAAAGGGGTCCCCGTTTTCCTTCAGGGTTGGCCACATGGTCGCAATGACCCATTGTCCAAGGGACCCCAGCTGAGTTCACAGGCTCTGCTTGCTGGAAATCCCCAGGGATCAGTGTCATTTGTTCAGTTCTTGGGGCTCCCATTGTCTTGGCCAAGCCTCCATTGATACGGGTCAATTTCAGCCAATCCTGTAACGACCAAGTCACCCACCCCAGGACGTGATGTCACCCAGACACCCCATGTTTCCTATTCTGCCCCAAGAGTGGCTTTTTAACCCTTTTGCGCACCCTGGGTAACAATGCACCGTAGAGAGGGAAACTGAGGCATGCTCCAGCATCATAAATATATGATCGGAAATTCCTAGTCAATCATTGCCCCTCTTCAGACAAAAGGTGGGTGTGACCCTGCCCCGGAGCTTTTGGCTGAGGGTCGTTTTAGGTAGGGGCAGGGGCGGGGGAAGAGAGATCACACAGGAGCTGAGGAGAGACGAAAGACAGAACAGAGGAGAGCAGAGAGAGCGGCAGAGGCAGGAGCCTGGCAGCACAGCGTGACGCCGGGAAAAGCTAAACAGAGAGTTTGGGGCTGTGCTGGCTAAGGGGGCTGGCAGGAAAAACGCTAAGAAGACTCCTTCCATTCTTGGTTTGGAGAAGCAGGACGATATAGGTTCCCCACAAGTAAACAAGATGGCAGCAAAGAGAAGAGCAGACTCCAGCAATTTCTCTGTTCAAATGGGACGCCCTGGGGCCCTGACCTTTGACTAGTCACTTGGGTCAGAAAGATGCAACACCAGCCTGTGTCTCTTGGGACGGGTTTCAGCTGAAGCAGAACAAGCCCCTCTGCTACCACAAGAAGAGCACCCACGGGGGCGCCAGGAGTCTGGCTTGATCAGTGGGTGCCCGTCACTGCATCATTTAGGCCAGGGGGTCTCAACCTTTTTCTTTCTGAGGCCACCTGCCCCTGGCTCACCTGTGCCACAATAACTGGTTTTCTGTATATAAAAGCCAGGGTCGGTGTTAGGGGATAGCAAGCAGGGCCCCATGGGGCCCAGCATATCTATGTTGCTCGGGCTTCGGCTTCAGCCCCGAGTGGCGGGGGTCAGGGCTCACGCTTCAACCCCATGTGGTGGGGCTTTGCCTTTCTACCCTGGTGAGGTTAATGCTGGCCCTGCTTGGTTGCCCCCTGAAACCTGCTCGTACCACCCCCGGGGGCCTTGGACCTCTGGTTGAGAGCCACTGCTTTAGGCAGGTGTTAGGGTTGTAATAGTAGATCTGATTAATCCTCATTCCAGGACGTCAGAATCAGATCCCACCCCGTGGCCTTGCTTGGGAGCAATTCAGTGACTGTCCACGTGCCCCGGGCATCGTCAGCTCAGCTCAGACCCCGTTCGGCTGCTTTCCCTGAAGTCAGTTGCTCCATGATTCCCAGCAGAGCTGGGACTGCGGGCAAACAACACAGGTGTGTGAGGGGCCATCAAGGAACGAAGGTAACAGGATGTTTCAAAGGACTTCGACACCTCTTATCTCACAGCACAGGGGAGGGGTGTGTGTGAGAAGCAGCAAAATTTACATTTCTGGCCTTCCATAACCCAGCCTGCGTGGGGCTGCCTATAAATGCCAGCCTGGTACCTTCATTCCCCGGCAGTCCTTGGGCATTGCTGGGCTGGGAGCTGCACTGAGTCCAGTCGCCCTCTGCCGATAGCATCTGGGAAGGCTGCTCCTTGGACCACACCATGCGGGGGGTGTCTGGGTTCCCCACTGGCCGTGTTGCTGCTGGCGCTACCCCTGCTGGAGGGTGAGGCAGGGGAACACCGTGCCCTCTGCTTCCTTCCTTCCTTGGTGACACACAGGGCCGGGGGGATCGGAGTCAGAGAGCAGAGCCCCCCGGGGAGAGGGCAGGGGTGGGAGAGACAACAGTGACCCCCCGTGAGCTTCAGTGAGGGCAGCTGAAGGGTAAGAGATGGAAGCAGAGAAAACTGAACAGGGCACCTCTGAGGGGCTTGTGTGGGATGATCCTGCCTCTGGTGGGGACACACCAGATGGGCCTGGATGGGACATCTCCATCTCCACTGGGGGAGCAGAGAAGGGGGCAGCAGACTCCACCTGCCCTCTCATTAGCAGCATCACAACTCCCATTACCCACCCCCCAGAACTGGGACAAGAGTCTGTGGGGTAATACCCTCCCCCCAACCTGACCCCTGCTAGCTCCTGCCTTATCTATTGGCCCCCCTGCCTCTCTCTTCACTGGCCAGGTGCGGAGCAGAACCCGGGTCCCCCAGGTAAGAAACAAGCTCTCGACAAGCCCCATAAACCCCCCTCACAGCGAGCGGCTTCATCAGAAAAGCCGGCTACCTTGTGACCTAACAGGGAGCATGAGGGAATTGGAGATGGGATGGGAACAGGGGATTCTTGGGTTTTATCCCTGGCCCTGGGAGGGGAGTGGGGTCTAGTGGTTTGAGCATGGGGCTCCGAGTCAGAACTCCTGGGTTCTCTCCCTGGCTCTGGGAGGGAAGTGGGGGCTGTTGGGTTAGAGCAGGTGGGCTGGAAGCCAGGACTCCTGGGTTCTCTCCCCAGCTCTGGGTAGGAGATGTGCGTGTTGTCACATGTTAACATGGCTTCCCTGGTTTGTGCAGTGTCCAGCCGTATCATAGGGGGGCAGGATGCGCAGGAGGGTCGATGGCCCTGGACAGTAAGTGTGCAAGTAAATAGTCGACACGTCTGTGGAGGATCCCTCGTCTCAACCCAGTGGGTGGTGTCAGCTGCTCACTGCTTCGATCTGTAAGTAACCCAGGCAGGGGGTGATGACTCTCCCCTGGCCTCCTGCTGTGCAGCTGTTCCCCAGCTGCCCCTCCCCAGAGGTGGCTGCATCTCAGCATTTCACTATCTTCCCCTTTTCCTTTTCTCTCCTCCAGCTCCGTGCCCTATTCCCAGTACCGTCTGGTGCTGGGGGCTCACCAGCTCCTCAATCCCTCCCCGAATCAGGTCCTGGCCGAGGTGCAGAACATCATCCCCCACCCCAGTTACAATAGCAAGAGCTCCGTTGCTGACATCGCCTTGGTGAGGCTGAAGGAGCCGGTGGCAACCACGAAGTTCATCCGTCCCATCTCACTGCCGGGGGCCTCCCGCCAGTTCCCTGTGGAGAACACATGTTGGGTCACCGGTTGGGGTGATGTTGGAGCGAACAGTACGTATTGGAAGACTCAGAGAGGGAGCTGGGAGGCCGTAGGTGTTTGGGGGCTGGAAGGAGCATCTCCCCAAACTCCAGGATCTGGGCAGCCCCTGGGAGGAGCTGGGGTCATGGACAATGTGACCATCTCAACTGACTTCCTGGATAGCACAGGCCAGAGAAGGTCCCTGAATGAATTGCTGCTCAAATCATGGCAGGTCTCTTCGATGGCCATCCCATCTGGATTTACAAATTGTCCCTGATGGAGAATCTACCATGACCCTTGGTAAATTGTTCCCAGGGTTAATCGCCCTCCCTGTTAAAAACTGACACCTTATCTCCAGTCTGAGTTTGTCTGGCTTCAACTTGCAGCCATTGGGTTTTNGCTGCCCAGACCCCGACCGAGATCAGGTCCCCTCTTATGCCAGGCACTCTCTGGAGCCTTAGTTTTCTACCCGTGACCTCCACTCCTGGCCCGGTTATTCCTTAGTTGTCCCCCATTTTCAGTCCTGGGTCCAGTGGCTCCTCTCACAAGGCTGGGGGAGGGGCCTTTAGATGCAGGTGGGCTTGTGCCCACCCACTTCCCGGAATCTCAGTAAGGCCAGACACTGCGCAGACCCCAGCTGAGATCGGGGCCCCCTTGTGCCAGGCGCCGCCCAGACCCTGGCCGAGATCAGGCTACCATAGTACCAGCTGATGCCCAGAGCCCTCTGTCAGAGGTCACTGCTCCTGTTGCTCAGACCAGGTATAATCTGTGACCCTCATCCAGTTTTTGCTCTCACTGTGGGGCCCTGACCCCCTGTTTCTCTCCCTCTCTAGGACGACTCTGGGAATCCTCTGGCCTGTCAGCAGGGTGGCACCTGGTACCTGGCTGGAGTCCTCAGCTCGTTCCTGAGCGGCATCACGAGTGATATCATCTGTTTGGAGGCTAGTTACCCCGCAGTCTTCACCCGGGCGACAGCCTATGACAGCTGGATCCAGGGGCACGTGAATGGTGTGGGCCCCTCTACTGTTGCTTCTCCAGCCGCGCTGATACTCACCACCCTCCTCCTCACAGCGCTGTGAGCCACGCACGGACCTGCCCCAGGCACTGCCAGGGCCACCCGTTCCGTGGATGGCCATAGACCCTGCTTGGCACCGTGTTTGGGTCTGTGGGATGCGGCTGGGAGAGGCTGGTGGATGGAAGCACGGGGGCGCTATGGGGAGGTGAGGGCAGAGGGTGGGGGGTTTTATCCAGCCCGTCCTACAGCTCTGCAGCGCCCCCTGGGGGTGACTGAGAAGCCGACGGGGAAGGGCCCCACAGCTGCTTTGTTCCCACGACTCGTACTCTGAAAACTGTAAATAAATTGACTTTTCTAATTGTGTCTCCGCCTGGTAACAGCCACGACCAGCTCTAGAGCAGCCGGCGCCGCCTCCCACTGGCTCCGCAGCTCGGTATTAGCTGTGGGGCGGCACAGTGCGGGCGCTGCCCATCGCGCCCGGTGCTGCACAGACACACCTGACTGAGCTTGGGGCCCCCCTCGCACTGAGCAATGCAGAGAACAGGGTCGGGATGTGTCAGCCAGCGCTGGAGGAGGGGGGTGAGGGTGTGAATTTATGGAGGATGGGGCACAAGGGAAGGAGCAATTCAGGACAAACAATAAAGCCGCATTCGGGGGAGGAGGTTGTTTATACAGCCCCCCTGCCCATATAGCTCCCTCCCCACTCTTCCTCCTCTAGCACACGAACTGTTACAGGGGGTTCTCCGGAAAAAAATCCCTACTTGCGGACAGAGCTGTGCTTAGGGATGTCTGGCAGCACGGGGCCAGCAGCCCGGAGCCCCTGGACTTCCCAGAGCTAAGCAGATCAAAGCAAGCATATCTATCACACTGAGGAGATTTAAACGTCAAGACTCCTCATAAGAAATGGAAAGGGAGGTGGATATTTTTTGCTCTTTTTCAAATGAAATAGGCAGCTAGGATTGTTTTTAAAATTCTGATGAAGAACAAGTTGAAGCTTTGTTGTAACGTGTGTTGTTTGCCTGGACTGCTCAAAACCTGAATGCCTGTGTAGGAGGAACTCTTTGAGTTGGCTTCTTAAATCCCTTCCTGCTGTTTCACATCTGATACTCCTTGATGAAACATAGGAGCCTTGTCTTATAACAGCTTAGTCAAAGTGATACAAGCTACGAAAGTGAGATCTTGGCAGAGTGTTGCTGTTTTTATAATGTAATAAAACTACTGTCATGATAAATAAGTAATAATAGTGTGTAATAAGCATGTCATAAAAACAAATTGTGTATTTCCAAGATCACGGCTTTTATAATTTATACTCAGGTAAAGGAGAAAATCCCTGGAAATATTCATCCTTAGAAGGGGGTTCATGAGACTTGACATTTGTTCACAGGTGGTTCAAGTTTGGGACCCACTGCTGTAGAGGCAGGAAATCTCTCTGGTGCCACCAGCTGCTGCCGGCAGGTATCACAGGCCGCAGCCTCCCGCCCTGCTCTCCCTCCTTGGCCTCCAGCAGCGTCTGTTTCCACTCTGAGCAAAAGGGCTGTGTGGGCAGGTCCACGGAAGTGGAGGGGAGCAGGGGGCCGCCACTGCTGGGGTGCAGAAGAATAGGCCAGCCTGGGGGATCCTGACCCCAAAGCACTGGCCAGCCACGGACACCATGGGAGAGATGGCTTGGCCTGGCTACCTCCAGAAAAGGGACAATCCCAGGCAACCTGGGCAGGTGGCCACCTGACTGGGATAGCCCCCCAGGCCAGCCTGAATCGCAGCCGTAATTTCTCCTCCCCACGGGAATGGCCTGGCTAGGACCAGATCTTGGGCTAAACCGGGCAGGCTGAAATGGGCCAAGAGAACATGAGAATCCTGCCACCGGCTGGGCTGCGAATGGGCAGCTCTCACCATGGGGGGCAGGGTGAGGAGCTGAGGGCCTGGGAGCTTTTGCTTTCACTTTCGTGGAAATCAGAGATTTAAACAGGAAAACGCTGGGCTCCGAGCCAGAGAACCACGGGACCGGAGACAAGGACTCAGAGGTGCCGTGGCTTCCTCAGCATCAACACATGCAGCTGGGATCTGGCCAAAATCAGCCCCCACTCCAGTGGAGTGCCTCCAGCTGGGTTTAGAACCCGCTGCCTCGACGCCAGAGACTGTTTGCTCTGCTGGCTGGAGGCCAAGCTGGGCTGTCCCGACCCAGGGCTCAGATGGGCTTCACTGAGTGGAAAAAGATCAAGTCACCCTGAGAGAGCTTGGAGCAGCCCTCGTTCATCTTATGCTGATGTTCATTCTGAAACCTTCTTACCTATGATGTGGGGTGGAGACTAAGGGAGGAGCTATGGGACAGGGGGCGAGGCTTGCGTTTCAGCCCTATTTCTGTTCCCTGCACAGGTGCTCAGGAGAGTCAAGACCAGCCAGGAAAAGAGTCAAGGCTCCTGGGTTCTATCCCCAGCTCTGGGAAGGGAATGGGGACTAGTTGGTTAGAACAAGGGGAGATGTGAGCCTTGTCCCATGTTAACATGGCTCCCCTGCTGTGTGCAGTGCAAAAAAATGGAGTCCACATGTGTGGAAGATCCCTCATATGAGACCAGAGGGTGGTATCTGCCACCCACTGCTTCGCTGCATGAGTAACCCAGTTGGGGGGCCCAGGTTGCCCTTACATGGCTTGCAGTGACATCTGTCTGTGGCTTCAACCCCCTCACTGACTTCCTGCTCTTGGTCAAGCCATCCCCATGGTGCTGTGCAGCTGTTCCCCTACTGCCACAGCCCAGAGCTAGCTGCATCTCAGCCCTGGGAGAGCCATCCCCATGTGGTATCACTGTGCAGCTGTTCCCCAGTTGCTCCACCCAGAGCTGCTGCATGTCAGCGCCGAGGGAGCCAGCCCATTGCAGCGTTGCTCTGTGGCCGTTCCTCATCTGCTCCACCCCAGAGCTGGCTGCATTTTTGTCTATGATCACAGTCTATCTTGCTCGGTATTTTCTTTCTTGTCTCTCAGCTCTTTCCTTGTCTCTGTGTATTGCATGAACCTGGGGGAGTGCCAGCTCTCCAGCCCCTCCCCCACCCAGACCTCGTCCCTCGTGTGTCACATCATCATCCACCACAACTTCACGAGAACACGTTCTGGAGTTGGTCTGTTTACCCCATCGGCCAGTCACGCCCGGGCCTTTCCTCAGTGCCAGGTTTCTCTGCGGGACCCTACTTGCTCCAACAGTCTCTGCTCTCCCAGAGCATCCCCCCGCCTCTGCAGCTTCCCGCTGCTTTTTATAGGAGAACAGCTGTGCCTCCTTCACAGCTAGGCATGGAAGGGTTCGATTATTATCGGTAAGCCTCAGTTTCACTGCACACACACAAACATTTCCACAGAGGAGAATCAAACTTTACCAACCGGCAAAATCAGACAAATGCTGCGTGAGAACTTCGGTTGATTTCAGGCTGTTGACTTTGTATTTGTTACATGATGCGGACAATTTGTACTTGAATAGTTATAAAGCTTCAGTGTTGTGAATCTCAGCATCTAATGTCTTTATATTATTATTAGCTCCCCCCATTGGCTGAACCCCATAATTTCCCACAATTATTACAATTTAAATAGGTAAATATAGAAAAATACTTAAAATATTAGCTGTGAAATTTATAAAAAATATAAAAATTGAATTCTACCAAGCCTATTTATACTCAAAATTGGCTTTTAGCCATAGTCTCGCTGACTCACACCGTTTGTAGGGTTGTGGTAGCCATGTTGGGTCAAGGATAAGAGTGAGATAAGGTGAGTGAGTTAATATCTTTTATTGCACCAAGTTCTACTGGTGAGAGAGAGAGAGACCTAAAGAAGAAGGCTGGTCTCGCTCACCAACAGAAGTTGGGCCAATAGAAGATATTCCCTCACCCACCTTGTCTCTCAGTTAAATTGATACAGTCAACTATCTAAGCCGTCATCCTGCCCTTCTCTCAGGACAGGCACCCTTGGCATTTACGCCTTCATTGACCTTTGGACCAACAGTTTTGGTTTCCTGAAGGTCATTAGCTGGGGGATAAAGCCAGCATGGGAGGGATTGTGAAAGAAAAACCGGTGCTCCAGTAAATTGACTTTTTCACCCTGGCGCTGCCTTGATTGGGAGCTACCTGCTGCTAAACTGATTCAGCATTTCAAATTTTCTGACCTGTAGAGAAGTCCCATGAGAAAGGACAGCCTAAAAACCACCCCACCATCTCAGCTCTGCCCATTGTCCCATGGTGACTCCTGGAATCACTGATCTCCCAGACAGACAAGCGAGATCCAGGAGTCAGGTGAACACTGAGGTTCACATGGAGACAATTTCTGGCTCTTGTGGTTCCAGAGCGAAGCTTGAAAATTGAACTGGGGCACGACCTAAAGACTCAGAAAACCAGAAATGCTTGAAGCTTCATTTCCCCCCCTTTCCCTCGTCCATCTCCCCCGAAATTAGTGGGTTTCCTGCCAATGATGCTTAGAAGATTCGCAGAAATTTTGGAATGGCTTGGATGTGCTGTTCAAACATAGAGAGAGACAGAGAAACACCATTGGGTTGAGTGTCAGGCCTCTGTCAGTTCAGCCAAAGACTGTGGTGGTAGGAGCGACAGATAGCCTTTACATAACTGTTGGTATAGGCTCCTGTTCTGGGGTCACAGGATGGGTGCTACACCCTGGCTTTGTTACAGACTTTTGGAGGAACATCTGCAGTGCCCCCGACCCCAAAAGGGTGCCCCTTTTCCTTTGGCGTCAGCCACACCGTCACATTGTTCCATTGTCCATTGGACCCCAGCTGAGTTCACATGCTCCGCCTGCCAGGGATACCCAGGGCCCAGTGTCAGTTGTTCAGTCTTTGGGATTCCCGATGTCTTGGCCAAACCTCCATGGATCTGCACTTTTGGCAGCCTGGAGATCTTTTTGCGGGGGACCCTGAGCCCGGGGCCCTGTGCTGCAACCCCTAAAGCCCCTGCGTTAATCCGGCCCTGGTTGTGGGTGGCCATGGATCCAGTGTCCCGGCTCTCTCCCTCTCCCACCTCCCAAAACGCTGCAGGAGGTTCAGGACCAGTTGATGGACACTGCAGCCTGCAGCACCCTCTACAACATCGACCTGGACCTGAAGACCAGCAAAATCTCACCAACTTGTTGAAACACTTTGGAGTCAAAGCTTCACCCATGATCTCTGTGTAACCCACCTGGGAACCTGGGCCTGGTGACGAATTCATTCCCGCGGACCCCGGCTACTGTCACAGACTCGGGATTTCTTAGGCACCAGTTTGTGAAGGTGTCCATAGCGACCAGACAACGTTCTCCACTAGAGTCTGTCTGAGGCAAAGTCCAAACCACGTCAGCAGTAACCTGCCCCATTGGTGCCCCACAAGTTACCGCCGCGTCAGGGCCTTGCCCTGTTTTAGGGGAGCTCTTTTTTGCAAGAAGCATCACATCCATGTGCCCGTTTTCTACATCCACCCAGCAGAAATTCACCCTCTGCTTGGCTGAGGTTTTACAGCCTGAAATGTCCAGTAATTTTAAGATGATGGCATGACCCTTTTCAGTGTATCTGGTACAACCAGTTGATCCCTGGACTCATCCATCACCACTTTACTTCCATCACTAGATGGCAGCAGAGAGCTCCCCCCCCCCCCCCCAAACCCACACACTTCAGGACAAGGCGGAGGAAGGATTTTGGTTAACACTTTTTTTCAGCTGAAAAATGGCAATTCTCGGAGCTGTCTCAGCGGGGGGGGGGGGGGGGAATCCCACAAATTGCAAAAGGTTTGGACGCTCTATTTTACCTCCATTTTATGAAAGAAAGAGCACCAGGAATTCTACACTCCCCACCCACTGCCCTCCCAGAGCTGGGGAGAGAACCCAGGAGTCCTGGCTCCCAGCCCCCACCCGCAGTGGCTATTAACAGCCTCCCCTCGGGCTCCACCCCTCCCACGCCTGGGAGCCCGTCTCCTGCGGGGTCCGAGCCGGCTGCGGGCAGGAGGACAGAGAAACCAGCGGAGGTTTTACTTTCCTTTCTGCCGGAGACAATTCCGTGTAGACAGAGCGAGCTGGGGGCGGGTAAGGGGGGGGGGGGGAAACTACCATCCCCCCAGGATCCCCCCCCTCCAGTCTATTCCCCCCCCCAGGGACAGATTTGTCCCCCCCAGGCTCCCCCCCCCTTAGATGTCTGTGACTCTCTCTAGACGGGATGCTTTGGTCCCTCTTCGCTTGTAACATGCACCAGCACCAGCAGCCAGGCCAGCTGGGAGCACCGCCCCTCCCACCCCCCTGGGCCAGCCCCACGTGGGCCCTGGGTCGGGACAGCCCAGTTTAGCCTGTAGCTGGAAGATGGGGGGTGATTTGGGCCGGACCCCGGCTGGGTGAGTCGCTGGGTGAGAACAGCCGGACAATGGACCGGACCGACTCCCAGGATGCCTTGGGGGGGTCTGGACGCTCCTTCACTGGAGGGTGTCAGAACGAGGCTGCGCAACCATCTGTCCTGGGTGGTTGAGACACAACAAATCCTGCATCTCGGCAGGGGGTGGGACTAGATGACCCTTGGGGGCCCCCCAACCCTGTGGCTCTCTGCTGAGAAGCCCCCTGCACTTCTGATCGGGGCCCTTGTCTCGCCTCCCCTCCACCACGAGGACCAAGATTTGCAGTCGAATCCGCAGCAGAATGTTTACACCCGTTTCCCCATTTTGGCCCCCAGGTGGTTTATCTGATGTCCGAGCTGTTTCCCTTTGGAGGAGAACTCGGCACTATGAACCCGGCCTGCTGTTTGCTGCAATCCCCTTTCTGTGATCTCTGGGATGCCGCCCGGGTCATGTCCGAAAGTTTAGACAAAAACGCATCGATTCTCAAGCCATATGGGACCATTGTGATCACCTCGCCTGAGCTCCTGCACTACCAGCCTTGGAAGGATTGGAGTTGTATCGGTAAATGTCGGTTTCATCGTAGCTGTTTGCAGTGTCGAAGCCGAGTTGGTCCCAGGATATAAGAGACGAAGTGGGGGAGGGATTGTAATTTGTTGGAGTAGCTTCCGTTGGTGAGAGAGACAAGCTTTCGAGCTACACAGAGCTTCTCCTCTTCAAATCTTCTTCTGGTCTTCTTCAGCCCAGACCTGAACAAGAGCTTTGGGTAGGTCCTGAGCTTATCTATTCTTCCACCAATGGAAGATGGTCTGATAAAAGAGATTGCCTCCCCCACCTTGATTTCACTGCACACACCCAGAGACTGCTGCCCAAATATTCCCATCAGTAAGAATCAAAATGTGCAGACAGGACAGTGAGAAAAGGACGTTTTGAGACCGTGTTAGACTTTGCTTTAAGGCTATTGACTTCGTACTGTTTTGACGGGGGATGTTGACAATTTGTATTTAAACGGTTCTAAAGATTTAGCTTTAACATCCACTGTCATTCTCTAATTATTGTTTGATCCCCACATTGTCTGACCCCCTCCATAATTTCCCACAACTCTGAACATTTCAATCAATAAAAAAATGTTTAAAAATGCCCAAATCCCACAATTTTGCACAGGGGCACCTGGGGACCCCGCCAGGGGCCGTGCCTGGACTCTGTTCAGCCACAGGAGGATTAAAGCCCATGGGGCCCGGTGTATTGAGCCCCTCACACCGTAGCCTGGTGAGTGTCCAGCAGGGCAGCTCTACCGGCGCGGTGGGTGAGTGACATTGGGCAGAGAACAAAGCCCATCACGGTGACCAGCACTGTCTCGTTGTTCCCTGGTGTTTCCCCGTCTGTCTGTCTCCAGCTGGTATCTTTTGTCTTTGCTTGTAAGGCCTGGGACTGTCTCATACTGTGTGTCTGGGCAGCATCTGGCAAGATGGGGCCCTGATCTCACTCAGGGTATGTGCAGCGCCTGGCACGATGGTGCACCGATCTCGGACAAGGAGATCCATGCAGCGCCCGGCATGATGGGTTCCCAGTCAGTAGGGAGGGTCTGCACAGTATCCAGTGTGAGGGGAGCCCCATTCTCATTTGGGGGGGAGGGTGTATATGCAGCGCCTGGTGCGATGGGGGCCCTGATCTCGATTCGGTGGGTGTGTGGAGCTCCCAGTATGACGGGGGCTCTGATCTCGGTTGTGGGTGTCTGTGAAACGCCCAGCGCGATGGGAGGCCCCTACGCTCTGATAACCCGCGGAGCCCATGGGAGGCTGTTGCCGTGACAGGACTGGCCCTAGCGGGAGGCGGCACCAACTGCTGCGGGACAGTTTGCTGCAGGGAGGAGACAGAGTTTGCAAAGCCGATTTATTGATGATTTTCAGAGCACAAGTCATGGGATCAAAGTGGCTGAAGGGCCCATCCCTGTCGGCTTCCCAGTCACCCCCAGGGGGCACTGCAGAGCTGTAGGACGGGCTGGATATAACCCCCCACCCTTTGCCCTCACCTTCCCCATAGCACCCCCATGCTTCCATCCACCAGCCTCTCCCAGCCGCGTCCCACAACGCGGGGCCCACACCCAGTGTCAAGTGTGGGGTCTATGGGCATCCTGAGGGACAGGTCCGTGCGTGGCTCACAGGGCTGTGAGGAGAAGTGTGGCGAGTATCAGCACGGCTGGAGAAGCGACAGCAGAAAGGCCCACACCGTTCACATGCCCCTGGATCCAGCTGTCGTAGGCTGTCACCCGGGTGAAGACCCCAGGAAACTTGGGATGAGAACAGACAATTCCACTCACATTTCTTCTCATAAACCAGCTCACAACTCCGGCCAGATACCATTTGCCGTCCTGCTGACAGGCCAGAGGCCCCCCAGAGTCACCCTAGAGAGAGAGAAATGGGGGTCAGGGCGCCAATTCCCAGCGCTGTCACCGTGAGAGCGAAGGCTGGATGGGGGTCACAGAACATACCCGGTGAGAGCAACAAGAGCAGCGACCTCTGTCAGAGGGGTCTTGGCATCACCTGGTACTATGGGGTCCTGATCTTGGCCAGGGTCTGTACAGCACCTGGCACAAGGGGGACCCTGATCTCGGCCGGGGTCAGGGCAGCACCTGGCACACTTGGGCTGTGGTCTCAGTTGGGGTCTGGGCAGCGGTGTTGTAATACACACAATCAGCTAGGAGGAAAGGCTCTCACATTGCAGAATCCCTTGTTGCTGTCCATGTACCCGGCGCAGATCATGTCGCTTTTGATTCTCTCTAGACCCATGGGTGAGTTTGGTTTCAGTGTGTTGTAACGATCGTTGCAGTCTGCTGTACTGATGATGGGAACCTCCAGCTGCTGCAGGGTCTTGGGTTCTGGGAGAGGCTCTGGAGGGGGAGAACCAGGGGTGCGGCAGGGTTATTCCACCAGCGTCTGGCGCTCCCTGCAACCAGCGCGCCGGGGTCCGGATGAGACATTTGTGCCCGTGGGCAGCTTCCCCCGTGCCTGTGCCATTCTGGAGACGAGTTTGGCTGCCAAGGCACATTTCTGCATGTGACTATCTCCTACTATGGCCAAGTGCAGGCGTGTCCCTGTGTGCGTCAGTGCTGCCCCACAAGGAATACACACACACACACACAATCCCCTCCAGCAGGGAGCAGCGCTGGCCCCGCCCCATACATGGGCCAGATCATCTGGGACCCCAGGCCTCCAACTCAGGAGCTCAGTTGATTTAACGTAACAGAGAGAAATTAGAAATTTTAAATTAATGGAGATATCCCATCTCCTAGAACTGGAAGGGACCTTGAAAGGTCATCAAGTCCAGCCCCCTGCCTTCACTAGCAGGACCAAGTACTGATTTTGCCCCAGATCCCTAAGTGGCCCCCTCAAGGATTGAACTCACAACCCTGGGTTTAGCAGGCCAATGCTCAAACCACTGAGCTATCCCTCCCCCCATGAGAAGGTTAAGGGTGAGTAGAGCCCAGTGTATGGGTATCTACAATGCGAAGAAAGGTTTAATAACGGGCTCTTCAGTCGAGCAGGGGAAGGTCGAACATGATCCAGTGGCTGGAAGTTGAAGCCAGACAAACTCAGACTGGAAATAAGGTGTCAGTTTTTAACAGTGAGCAATTTGCCAAGGGTTCTCCATCATGGGCAATTTGTAAATCCAGATGGGACGGCCATCTAAGAGATCTCGTCTAATTCAAGCATCAGTTCCTTCAGGGACGTTCTCTGGCTTGTGCCTTCCAGGATGTCGGCTGAGATGGTCACAGTATCTATGACCACCAGAGCCCTCCAGTCCATAGGAAGGTTCAGGGCAACTGCCCTGGGCCCCACACTTTGGGGGGCTCTGTGGGGCCCAGAGTGGTCCAGTGAGATTAGTGGGGGGCCTGGCACCGGCAGCAGGGGTCGGGCCTGCCTTCCCGCACTCACTGGCAGTGGTGGGAAATGGAGCGACATGGCTGGGAGCCAGTGGTTCCACTCCTGCGTCTGGCACCAGGCCCCCTGCTAACTCTACAGGCTGCGTTGCTCAGGGAAGGGGTTTGGGGGGGAGGGGGGGAATGGGGCTGGGGAAGGGGCAGAGCAGGGGTGGGGGCAAGGCCTGGGGTGGAGGGGGGTTGTCCCAGGCCCCACACCGCCCTAGGGATGGCCTTGACGACCACGGCTGCTCCCTGGTGCTGTCCAGATCCTAGATTTATGGGAACTGCTGTCCCCAACCCCATAACAATTATGGCCTCCCAGTGCCTCTCTGAGACCTCTGACACTTACTGGTCACTTCAACCCGTCCCCAGCCGGTGACCCAACACATGTTCCCTACGCGGAACTGCCGGGAGGCCCCCGGCAGTGAGATGGGCCAGATGAACTGCGTGGATTCCACTGGCTTCTTCAGCCTCACCAAGGCAATGTCAGCAACGAAGCTCGTCCTATTGTAACTGCAGTGGGGGATGATCTTCTGCACCTTGGACAGGACTGGTTTTGGGGAGAGAGGGAGGAGCTGGTGCGCTCCCAGCACTAGACGGTATTGGGAATAGGGCACGGAGCTGGAGGAGAGAAAAGGAAAAGGGGAAGACAGCGTGATACTGAGATGCAGCCACCTCTGGGGCGGGCACAGCAGCAGAACAGCTGCGCGGCACCATGGGGATGGCTTGACCAAGAGCAGGGGGTCAATGAGGGGGCAGAGGCCACAAACAGATGTTGCTGCAAGTCAAATAAGAGGAACCTGCTCCTCCCTCCCCCCGCTCCTGCCTGGGTTACTCACGGGTCGAAGCAGTGAGCGGCTGACAGCACCCACTGGGCTGAGATGAGGGATCCTCCACAGTGGTGGCGGTATTCCTTTTTTTGGTCATCATATTTCTGCACACTGACTTGCCAGGTCCAGTTACCCTCCTGTGCATCCTGCCCCCCGATGATACGGCTGAACACTGCACAAAACAGGGGCGCCATGTTAACATGGGAAAAAGTGCACATCTCCCACCCAGAGCCAGGGATAGAACCCAGGAGTCCTGGCTCCCACCTGCATCCACACCCGTAACCCACTAGACCCCACTCCCCTCCCAGAGCAGGCGATAGAACCCAGGAGTCCAGATTCTTTACCTGGCTGGTCTTGACTCTCCTCTGCACCTGTGGAGGAAATGGAAATGTTGGAGAGACATGACAGAGTCAGGGCCATTGGGGGAGGAGCAGCATTAGGGTCTGATTGGGGAGGGTGGAAGGCAGGGAAAAGAGCTGGAATAAAAGCCCCATCCACTGTCCCATAGCTCCTTCCATAATCTACATACTCTGCCTCAAATCATAGGTGGCTACTATACATCAGTAAGTTTCAGAGTGAACGTTGACATGAGATGAAAGGGGGCTGCTCCCAGCTCTCTCAGGGCCACACATCGTCCCTCCACCCTGCAAAGCCCAAGCGCGGGAGAGGATTTGGGTGCAGAAGCTGAGAGTCTGCTGGAGCCATGGCACCTGTGGGAGTGAGTCAAAGGGGCTGGAGGGGTCATGCCAGCCTGGGGGGTGGGGGGTGTCTTGGAGGTGGGCTCAGGGTCCCTTCATTCACAGCGGGGCCTGGGGATTGGCACATCATTTCTGCCCTCAGTGCACAGAACCCGTTTTGCTCATGTCCCCACCCACCCTTGAACCCAGGCCCTGGGAAAGAGACAGAGCCAGTCCACTGGGGCAGGATCTCCCCCCTCAGTCGATTCCACCCCCAGGGGGGCAGGATGGTCCCCTCCTGTCAATTCCACCCACAGGGGGGCAGGATCGTCTCATCCAGTCGATTCCCCCCCTCAGATCTATTCCCCACCCCAGGCTGCAGGGTCGGCCCCTCTGGTCTGTTCCCCGCGGCTGCGCATCGCTCTGGCTCCCTTGGTTCCTCTTACCCTGTGCTGAGGACGGCAGCACCAGCAGCAGCAGCGCGGCCAGCGGGGAGCAGAGCCCCCCCATCATCCTGCCCCACAGAAGCTCTGGGTCGGGATGGCCCAGCTCAGCCTCCAGCCAGCGGAGCAGACAGCCCCTGGCTTCAAGGCAGCGAGTTATATACCCGGCTGGAGCCGCCCCGTGGGGTGTGATTTCTACCAGACCGCCAGCCGTGTGCATCAAGAAGCCACAACACGTCTGAGCCCTTATCTCTGGGGTCATAGTTCTCTGGCTCGGAGCCCAGCGTTTTCCTCTTTAAATCTCTGAAGTACAGGAAAGTGAAACCAAAAGCTCATGGACCCTCATCTCCCTCCCCACCTATTGCGTGGCTTAGCCAAGATTAGGTCCTTGCAGGGCCATAGCCGTGGGGAGGAGAAATCAGGGCTGTGACTCAGGCCTGCCCTGTGCTCCCATCCCCAGTCAGTGGACCACCTGCCCAGGTTTTCCCAGTGTAAGGGCACTGTTGCCCCCTTACTAACACTCAGTGGGGTGTTTTGGTGGCTGCTCCCAGCACTAAAAGGGGAGGGGTCGATGGGAAATCAGGGGCGACAGTGGTCCTGATCTTGGTCGGCTGGGTCCCTGCAGCAGCCAGCACGATGGGCGGCCTCTACGCTCTGCCATCTCACAGCTCATAACAAGCGATGGAGCTAGTTGGTGACTGTTATGGTGGCAGAACTGGCCCTAGCGGGAGCCGGCACCAGCTGCTGTGGGGCAGATCATGGCTGCTGCTGCGAGGAGACAGAATTTGTGTAGACTATTTATTAATGATTTTCAGAGCATGGGTCCCGGGATCAAAGCTACTGTGGGGCACGATCAGGCCAATTCACTGCCCTCCCCATCTGGGCAGGATCATTCCTGACCGTCTATTCCCCAGCCGGGATGATGATGCCCTATCAGGGCCCACCTTGCCCATCCCACATCTCCCGCCAGTTGCGCACTCACCCTTCAACAGGGGCAGTGGCCACCAGAGAGCAGAGATCACCCATGGGCCAGTGTATCTGGGCAGAGAAAGCAGTGATAACCCAGCTTCGTGGTTCAATCCGATCAACGCCCCACGGGGCTGGGAGCCCTGAGCAAAGGGCAGGAGTTTTTAGAATGCATATTGTTTGCTAAAGTGTGGACGTAAGATACCACACCCACCCCTTCTCAACTGGTGGAAAGCATGCCAAAATAAATACATAAACTTCCTTTGTGGACTTGATCTGTTTATTCCGCACACACCTGCCTGTCCACTGTCTGGTCTGAGTCATTTAACTCCCGACTTACAGGCAAGCAAACCTGCACCGTGTTATGCATAGGCTTGGCAGTATTAGATTTTTTTAAAAAATTTCGACTGATAAGATCAATATTTATTTTTAAGCATTTTGCATTTTAGCAATTTAAATGTGCACAGCTGTGGAAGAGTACGGGGGGTTCATGCAAATTGAAGGGGTCAAAGAATAATTATTTAATAACAGTAGTTATTGAGATTCATAAAGTTAAAGCTTTATAACTGTTCGTACACAAAATGTCAAGAGCACATGTCAAAATATGCAAAGTAGACATCCTTAAATCAAACTCTGATAAGTTCTCCAGCAGCATTTTTCTTACTCTGCCTGTCTGTAAATTCTGATTATTATCTGTGGAAATATTTTTTCATCGGTTGCTGCATGTGTGCGGTGAAATTGATGTTTACTGCTATTTAGCAATAAAAATCGAATCCTGCCAAGCCTAGTTATGGGGTATTGTGAGGGGATGCAAGTTCCACTTTCACATATTCCTTACGCTCGTTGCTGGCTGTATGAACCATGAGGACAATCCAATATTTATGTCAATCATCTCAGCTGTCCATTTTTACACTGAACTGTTTTTTAATGGCAATGCTCTTTGCAGGAGGGGAAGTTAGATTATTGGGAATCCTGTTGTATTCAAGGGAACAAGGATCTTCCAATACATGAAGATTGAAATAACTTACTGAGATTCTGAATGAATCCAAAAAACTTTTTCCACAAGTAGCACAAGAACTCAAAAGACTCAGGGCTCTCCCTCAAAGACCAACGGGTGGCAGGATGGAAGGATGCCAACATCCTGAACAAACACCTAATCAAGGACCCAACCAAATAATCTAGTTGCTTTTCACGTCCACAGAAAATATGGTCTACTTTCAAGAGCATCTTCACGTCACATGGCTGATGTGCCTACTTTCTCCATCAATGGGGACTGAGACACAACCCTATTTGTGACTGTGGAAATGGCCTTGAAACTATGAAACACATCATCAACCAATGTGCCAAACCATCATATCCCGGTGGTATTTCTGCCATCTACTCCCTGTCACCTGAAGCAATCAATTGGGTCAGCCAACCTAGACTTGGACATCTAGCACTTCTGTTTTTAAGTCATAGGAAAGAAGAAGAGGAGGAAGAAAGTAGGTTATTGCAGTGGGTCTCAAACTTTTGTACTGGTGACCCCTTTCACATAGCAAGCCTCTGAGTGTGACCCCCTCACCCATATAAATTAAAAACACTTTTTTATATATTTAACACCATTAATAAATGTGGGAGATAAAGCGGGGTTTGGGGTGGAGGCTGACAGCTCGCGATCCCCCATGTAATAACCTTGTGACTCCCTGAGGGGTCCCACCCCCAGTTTGAGAATCCCTGGGTTATTCATTGTAGCAACCTTAATTGTAAATTCACAAAGTTTTTGGTGTGGGAATTTCCTTGGCCCCCCACTCCCCCCCCAAAAAAGAACTATGGCAGGGGTGGGCAAACTTTTTGACCCGAGGGCCACATCTGGGTTGCAAAATTGTATGGAAGGCCAGGTAGGGAAGGCTGTGCCTCCCCAAACAATCTGGCCCTGCCCCCATCCGACTCCCACCCACTTCCTGCCCCCTGACTGCCTCCCTCAGAACCCCCCACCCATCCAATCTCCCCTGCTCCTTGTCCCCTGACCGTCCCCTCCAGAAACCCCCCTGCCCCAGCCACCCCCCCGGGACCCCACCCCCTATCTAAGCCCCCCTGCTCCTTGTCCCCTGACCACCCCCTCCTCAGACCCCCCACCCTAACTGCCCCCCCAGGTGATCACTGAGATGCTCATGGTGCCAGTTTCTTGCCCTTGTGGTGCCAGAGAAAAGCTTCACATAAAGGCTCAGAAAACCAGAGGTTCATGAAGCTGCATTTTCCCCCTTTTCCCTCTGCCAACCTCCCCCCAAATCACTAGGGTTTTGGCCATTGTTGTCTAGAACATTCCCTGAAATATCCTGGAGTAACCCAGGTGGGGCGGGGAGCCCCAGCGCACCCTTACTTGGCTTGCAGTGACATCTGTCTGTGGGCTCAGCCCCTCACTAGCTTCCTGATCTTGGTCAAGCCATACCCGTGTGGTATCACTGTGCAG